>NW_019252795.1:0-1235 GCF_002742605.1 Olea europaea var. sylvestris | reverse complement strand
AAGCAACTCATCAATTATCCTTTTTGCTGTACCTTTATGAGATCATTATGTGTTGCTGAATTGATGCATTTTAATGTGTAGGATCCTGATTTGGTTGTTGATCCAATCATTAATAACAGTACTTCTCAGCAGTCAAGGCCATCAGTGCCACCATCACAATCTTCATCGGCTTCTACGCAGAATAATCATTCCCACTCACAGGATTCTGGTTTAAAATCTTAGATTTCCCCTTTTATTTTTACAAGATCAGAATAAATGTTGCTTTGCTTTATGCTTTCTTTTTCTGGTTAGATCTGCTTTCTACTTGAACTGCTTGAATTCATGTTAGGTTCTACGGGTAGGACATCAGGGGCGTCCACAGCTCACCCTCCGAATTCTATGTCATTGCGTTGGGATCAGCAAACCATTCAATTTTCTCTCAATGCTTGGGTATGCTAAATTCTGTTTTGTTATTGGGATTGATGCATGCAAAAGTATTTTGGGGAAGATAGTCCAACAGAAATCGTGTCGTCAAGATCTATCTAGCTGTAAATATCTTTGGATTTCCTCCATCAAGCAATTACTATTGTTAGCTCGTTCCACAACATTACCTATATCAGATATCAATGACATGTTGTGTGATACAGGTTGCGACTAATATCTTTCTTTCTTGGCCATGTATTTGATGTTTATTGGTTAATTTGTGCACCTGTAGCTGAGGTGTCTCCAGATTTTTTGCTCAACATGAACATTCTTAGAATATGCACCAAAACTTATATTCTATTTTTAATTTGATTAGTTTTATTCATCCGGCTTGGGATGATTCATAATCCTCTATATGAGGGGAATTTTGGTTGGTGTTTATATTTGGCTGTTCAAAAAAACTGCTAAGCTTGCTGAGCATTTTTCTAATCATCGCTTCCTTCAGAATGTACGGGGATCCCATAATTGCCTCACAGCTTCTTCATTCCAGGTTGAATGGTATTTGAGAGAGATCTAGAGTCATGGAATCGACGTTGCTTGCATCTTTATTGTTGAGGAGTGCTGAGTGTGCCTGTTTGTTTGAATTCGAAATTAAACATGAGACTGGTATTGTTCATTTGTGGTTGAGTTAGGAAAGCTTGCGACCCTTGCTTCTTTTGTTGGAAGTTACAACTCTATTATTTTTAAATTTCTTTTCTCCTTTTGGGTCTAGGAAATGTGGCTTTTGCTGAGCTGGTGTGATTTACCGCTGCTTAGTAGCTTTTTTTTTTTTT
>NW_019252794.1:0-1235 GCF_002742605.1 Olea europaea var. sylvestris | reverse complement strand
AAAAATGATAGGATGACATGTGAACACTATGTAATCCCTTATGTAAACTTTGATGTAAGGTCCTTTCATGTTTTGAGCTCCCTTGCATTAAATAGTTATGATATGGGACAGTGGATGTTAAAGAGTGCATGCATGTATTAATATAACTTTAATATGCTTATATAGGTATATAGGTAGTACTGAATCTTGAACTTCTAATTTGAATCTGTTCTAATTTTATGTTAAATTATTTTATTAAAAAAGATTGTGGCAAGACTTGTCCTTAAAGTCTCTGTATATTCAACTATATATTTCATAAGATCCCATACTATTCAATCACATAATTCATCATTTTTTATCAAAATCTGCTAAAAATCTTATGTTAATCCACACCAAAAAAGGTGGCGAGACTTGTCCTTAAAGTCTTTGTATATTCTCATTTCATTCAATTTTAATCATATATTTCATGTGACACAACTTTTGTACCACATATTTAATCAATTTTTATTAAAATTTGCTGAAACTTTTATCAAAAACTTTTACAAACAGCCCATTTGTTAATATATGCATATATGAGTGTGTACATACGATTAGTAGTGTGGGTGGTTAGGGAGAGAGGGAGGTGCAGCTTAGTCCTTGTTTGGTATGGATTAAAATAATATTTTTAGCAGATTTTGATCAAAGACAATTAATGAACTATGTGATTGAATAGTAAGGGATCTTATGAAATATAAAGTTGAATTAATTGTTGATTTAGACTTTAATAAAATCCAGATTTTAATTCGCTTTAATCAATACAAATAGAAAATATTCCAAATTTGGCATATCACAAGTTCAGAACTGAATATACACTGACACATCCTAGATGACATCTTCAATCACTCATTATATTTATATATTTGACTTAGTAAAGGCAAGTCTATGGAATATTAATTCATAGGAGATACAATGGAGCTTCAATTAATTAATAAAACTTCCCAAGTCCCTAGACAGTAACAAAGCAGAAAGTAGCTAGCATCTAAGCTCCAAGTTCACATTAATAAACTCCTAACTATGGCTGCTTGAGCACTGTCACTGTCTATTGATTCCAAAAGCTGTGATAATCTATCACTTAGGTCATCCACCTCTCTGTGTAAATTCTTTATGTAGTTACAAGTCTCTTGCAACACCTTCGAGGCTGAAACCTGTCATTGTTAAACAAAACTAGTTAGATAATTAGGATCGAGAGAAATTTTATGTGCTCTCACACTCAGGTT
>NW_019252793.1:31829-44701 GCF_002742605.1 Olea europaea var. sylvestris | reverse complement strand
GATCCGCCATCTCAAGATATCTCAACACCATCAACGTACTATCTGACATATCAATATCAATCAACTCGAATCCTCTTGCATCAGTCATTCATTAAAATTGTGATTATCACTAGTCCCAGTGTTAAGTGATCCTAATTCATTCTCCAGGTCCAAAAAATCAGGGGACTTAGTGTTACCTAAACACGTGATATATATTTATATGATATGATCTAGGAATAGCTTTATTTTGAATCATTTGGATATAATTGATTACTGGTCAATTAAAGAACCATAAGATATTGCATAACTTGCAGAACATATTTTCATAACTTATCATATATTTCTCTACAAGAAAAAGTGCAACAATATTTTAAATTATTTAGTTACATCATTAGCAACACCACATATGTCTTGTCCCCTCAAAGATAAGAAATTTCTCAATAATTTGGAGTTCAAAGAAATAGATTGGTGACACTGAAAATGAACACCTAAAAATTTGCTTCAATGTGTTTGATTTTGATATGTAAACTCAAAAGAATATTAAAGCATTAACTTTGCAACCAAAAATATTATGCCCCCCTTTTTACGATGATTAAAATAAAAGTTTTAATAGATTTTAATAAAAGTTAATGACATGTATAGTTGAAAAGTTATGGATACCATAAAATATGTGTTTAAATGAATTGCTAAATTATATTTTGATAAAAATTTTGATTATATTTTTTTATCAAATAGGGATGTATCTGATAGTTGATCTAAAGTTATATAAAAGAAGAATTGACAATATGTTCGCAATAGAATTTTGAATAATCATTTTCTTTCGAAAAAAAGAAGTGAAACAATTAGCTCCTTTCTTCCAAAATTCATTTTTAACCCCATGTCTTTCTATAAAGTAATGTTACACTTGAACTCAAATATTTTCCTTTTTTAGGAACTACGGATTTTCCAAAAAATCACTATTTCAAAACATATTTCCCCTTGAAATCTCATTTTAATGTAGTCCAAACAGTGGCTTTGTTTATAGAATAATATGATGGTTTTTAAATTACATATATAATGATGGTAAAAAAGTAAATATTTTGGAACATTGTCTACAAGGACAAAAAAATGTAATTACTTACGAGTTGTAAAGTTTAGTCGACTTTGATTTTCTATGGTTTCAAAATATTCATGTTAGACTTTAGCTGCATGACACATATCAAGCAATTCATTAATTTGCTTGATGAATCATGGAAAAACTAAATTGTTTTATGAGATTTTTTTCTATGACAATCTATTGAACACAATTATCGCAAATCATTATTTGGGGTGCTTTTAACTTAATACTATAACACTGAAATGATTGGACATCACGTCTCAATGTTATCTATTTATGAAAATTGTATACTTCAAACAATGATGAAAATAAATCTCACATACTTGAAGAGTATTGTAAATACAATTTAATTTTTGCGATAAAGAAAATTCTAGAAATAATATATTTGTAACTTTCATAGTATACATGTAATAGTTTCTGTACTCGTGCTAGGTATATATTTTTGTGTTCATGTACATGTATTTATAATATGCACTTCAAGAGCATTATTTTATTAGAAGTTGCATAGATTCTAGAGTAGACAAATTAAATTACAAAATGAATGGTTTTTCAGAATTCTATCAAGAATATGTATTTTTGTTAGATTTTGTGTTGTAAATTGTTCAAATTATCTAAAATCGAGTGATTTGGAAGTATATAATAATTTTCAAGTATGAAAATTTGTTAGAATGGACAAAAATCCAAAGGAAGAGAGTAAAAAGAGGCAAACAAAGAGATTAAGATAGAAGTTCCGGGGATTGAATCCCCTAACAATGTGTATTAAAATACATAGTTTGTTATCATATACTGAATTGTCTCGTTTAAAAATTAAAATATTTATCATTTATGTGAAGTCATATTATTCTTTATCAAAAATATGTTAGGTGAATAAATTTAATAAATAAGTGATAACGATACTTGAACTTAAGATATTATTGAAATACGAACTTCATGTAAAAGTATAGAATAATACTATGCAGCACCAATGGTGTTGAACACAATTCTGGGTATCATCATATAATAAGTCCTATTAAATGGCATAATTTTTTGTATTGAATCTGTAATTTAATACCACTAGTGCTGCCACCTAAGTTAGTTTTAAACACTAGCGGTGCTAAATAACATTACTCAAAAGTTTAATGTGGTTTAAAGGAAGCATAATCTTAACTAAGAAATAATATTTAGTGGGAGTTGGCGTCTCTCGAAAAATGGCGTATGCACCAATTATCTTGCGACTTACGTTAATTTATACATAATCTAGAGAGATTTAAGATATAATTAAATGCTAATCCTAAGATATTAATTGAACTACATGCATTAAGAAGCTTCTTGATACCAAACCAGTAATCGGGCATTACATCAGAATATGTAAATGAAGATGATATCAAAGACTCGTGGACTGAGTAGAATTAATAGAAAATTTGGACATTTGTTTATTAGCCAAAGTTAGTGCTTCTTCTTTTTTCCCAGAATGCCATATGCAAGTAATTAATGAAGTGTATCATCCTAGTCCTAGAAATTGTATATATAAAGCTTTTGAACAAGACAGTACGAGATCTGGAATTGTTCTTTTATGGATTTATTAAGAGATTCTTGATTTTATAGTGCACAAGAAAAGTTACATTGCTTAGTTTCTTATGTACATTTACTATTTGTTGGGGAGTGGTGGGGAGAAAGACCAAGCCAAGCATAAAGGTCCAATATTTTAGGCAAAGTGATTCAAACCATCATTATCGAACCATACATTATAATAGTTAGTGTCAAGAATTATATTTAGGAACTTCAATCTTAGTGTGCTTCTTTGTACGGTGACAAAGATTTGGAAGCAACACTTGTTTAAAGTTTATTGGTCAAGAATAAGATTGTGAAAGCAATGTAATGACACTTGGTAGATACTTTGCAGTTGAAAAGATTGATTTGGTAATTGTTCGTCAAAATGCCTCAAGCGTATGGGTTTGTTGTACAAGTAATAATCGTGATGAGAGAGTTGTCATCCTACAGGGAATAATGATTAATTTTAGTATATTTGATATATTTAAATTCATGTTTGTAACTAAAAGACGATCGAAAGAATAGATAAATAATTTTTATAACTAAAACTTGTGAAAACAATGAAAGTTGGTTTAAAAATCAAATCTACGAACGTATTGGATTTTCGACTCTACTGATCAATTCTTAGTTCTAATTCTCAACCAATAATAATTATCTCAATTCATGCAATTGCGACGATTGATAATTCCACTTTTATTTATTATTCTTTCCCAAGATATAATAAACCTATGTTTACCACGAGAGGATCCTATTCATAGTCCGAATTCATATGGCAAACATGCATTTCGATTTAGGATTATCACAAATTATCGCACACGCCACAAATATTATTCCTAACATTTATTGCTCGTGTATCCAAATAATAGTGTTCTACATATCATGAGTTTTTCAACACTAAGAATAAGCAACTTATTGTCCTAATGGTGCGCAAATATTAAAACAATATAATTATGCACATTAATAAAATCACAACACAATAATTAAGATAAAAACACATGTCTCGAATTAAAACTAAGAATTAAACAGTTATGTTATCCATACAATACATGAAAATATTTAGCCTAGAATAAGATAGGAATTAAACGCGTAAAATTGGAGAGACATTACCGAGAAATTGACGGAACGTGATTAACTCCACGAATTTTCTCCACTTTTGCGCGTGCGTGGCTTGTCTAGGTAGACATGTTTTTCCCCCAATTGGTTTGTAAACAAATTCCCCAGCAAGCTGCCCCTTTTTTTGCAGTCTCCAATTTAGAATCAAATCCCCCTCCTTTTCCTTGTATATTGCAGCTGCCAACACCGTGTATATGACTCCCCACAATGTTGCTATTTTTATTTAGTATAATTTTCTCCAACTTCTTTCCAAATCCAGCTGCCTTTTTGTCTATATATCATAAAACACAACAGCTCTTTTTCCTTTTCCAATCCTGTCTGCCGGTGTACGGAATGTGTATGTATACTTTTAAATTCAGCAAAAGCCTCCAAAAATGTTTTTCCTCCAAGTTGGCATGTGAAATATATAAAGGCAGCTGCAATTTTCTTTCAATTCCTCCCACAGCCGCCCTATTGATCCGATTGGCGTGTTTTTTAATTCCCCTAAGATGACAGCCCTTTTTTTCCTCCAAAATATATCTACTCAATACTTGGAAAACCGTATATCTTTTTTACTCCAATCCAAGGCCCAATTGTGTGTTTTGCATATTTATAAACATTAGCCACAGCAACCCATGCTTTTGTCTTCAATTTAGAGTCCACTTCCACCGAAAAAACTAACTCCAGCCCACTTTCTTTTTGTTAAATTAGGAATTCAATTGTTTAATGAATTTAAATCCAACGTTAGTATTTTCTTCACGTCCTCAACTTTCAAAGTATGAAATTTGATCTCCAAACTTTGCATAAAAAAAACAATTAATCCTTCATCATTTTCCAATTAGTCCATCACTAAAAACACAAAGAAAATTACCTTAAGTTAAATAGAAATTAATAAATTGACGACATAAAAGTTTAATAATACAACTTAAATAAGTGAACAATTTGCACTCATCAAATACTCTCAAACTTAAACCGTTGTTCATCCTCGAACAAAACTATAATTTAAATAGCAACAAACACACAAACATGTAAAAATATTTGGTTGGACCGTTTAGCTTTTTACCTTAGGATTTGAAATCACGGTGTTAAATCTACAAACTACTTCAAAGTCACAATACCAATCTAATATCCACTTTTCCAATGCAAAACCGGCGTGTGTGTGTGAAGAACTAAGTAGACATTAATGAATTCACAAGTTGTTCCAATTCCGGACCCTCTACGATCAAATATATCTTTTCATCTCTCGTAAGATTCACACACCCCCAAATTTATTCATTTTCACTCTTTTCCAAGTGTGTAATCTAAGATTGAATTTCTCATTACTATCCTCACCCTTTCCAATTCAGGTGGACGTCACTAGTTACAAGTCAACACATCAATGAACAAGGATTTTCAAATTATTTGATTGCTTCGACCTCCAAGGTTCAATTAAGTTAATTATCCTTCATCGAAAGTCAAATTTCATTGAACAAGTGTTGGGACTTACAAGACATTTAGTGCTTTTGCTTTGCACTCCCCCTTAAGCTTTCTAGATGATCCATGTAATAGACTTTAGGCCGATGACTCCCAGTTAGATGACTTTAGGGTACTAGGTTTTCAAATACCCTTACAGGTTTAATAACCCAAGTAAAAAAGGTTTCAAATAGAATAATTTTTAGGACAATTTCAAATTCGATTGCTTCTTAAATGATCCTTCATTGAACAAGTGTTGGGACTTACAAGACATTTAGTGCTTTTGCTTTGCACTCCCCCTTAAGCTTTCTAGATGATCCATGTAACAGACTTTAGGCCGATGACTCCCAGTTAGATGACTTTAGGGTACTAGGTTTTCAAATACCCTTACAGGTTTAATAACCCAAGTAAAAAAGGTTTCGAATAGAACAATTTTTAGGACAATTTCAAATTCGATTGCTTTTTAAATGATCCCTGTAACGAGCTTTAGGCCAATGACTCCCAACTTAGATGACTTTAGGGCACTAGATTTTAAGATACCCATGCAGAATTAATTGCTCGAGTCATAAAAGCTCCGAAGAGAAGTTTTAAATTTCAAAATAAATGCCATGATTAGTGCAATGTCCCTTATCACATACTCATTCAAGTAAACCGACCCCCAATTTAAGACTTTCACCCAATTTTATCATGTTAATCTAATACAATCCACACAAACTTTTTCACACAAGGAATCCACTTTAAGATACCCATGCAGAATTAATTGCTCGAGTCATAAAAGCTCCGAAGAGAAGTTTTAAATTTCAAAATAAATGCCATGATTAGTGCAATGTCCCTTATCACATACTCATTCAAGCAAACCGACCCCCAATTTAAGACTTTCACCCAATTTTATCATGTTAATCTAATACAATCCACACAAACTTTTTCACACAAGGAATCCACATTCACATCCGCGACTTCCTACAACAGTAAGATCTCCCCAAATTGTGCTAAATTTGGTCTACGGATAAATAATTAGTATGGTTTGTTTAACGTATCTATGTCCAATTAAAACAATCTATCACATGTATAAATCAACTCATTTCATTAAAATGTCAAACTCAATTCTAGTACACATATAATATTAAGTTTTGCAAGTTTAAGGTTCAATCAATCTAGCATGCTCCCTATCCACAATTCATAAATCAATACCAAATTTCAAATTTAATCATCATTGTTAGCCGAACTGTCTAACCCATACAAGCACACAATAAAAAATAAACAATTAAAAATTTAACGATTTTTTAAAAATAAAATTTATTTTTTTTAACTTAACACACACAACAGTTTTTTTGTTAATTAAACATATGAAAACAACGCACGAAAACATATGAAAATAAAAAACACAGTGTTTTCCACACCCAAACTTAAACCAGACATTGTCCTCAATATCTTAAAACATAATTAAGAATATAAGGGGACGGGGAAGAAAAGGAGGAAGGTACTTCCTGAATTTTCCTATTTAATGTGGAAGATACTGTAGATGAGGGCTAGACAATCTTTCTCATCATGCTTCCCCGTGGTCGATGTTCGTTTGAGTGTTCACGACGTCATAATAAAAAATAAACAATTAAAAATTTAACGATTTTTTAAAAATAAAATTTATTTTTTTTAACTTAACACACACAACAGTTTTTTTTGTTAATTAAACATATGAAAACAACGCACGAAAACATATGAAAATAAAAAACACAGTGTTTTTCACACCCAAACTTAAACCAGACATTGTCCTCAATATCTTAAAACATAATTAAGAATATAAGGGGACGGGGAAGAAAAGGAGGAAGGTACTTCCTGAATTTTCCTATTTAATGTGGAAGATACTGTAGATGACGGCTAGACAATTTTTCTCATCATGCTTCCCCGTGGTCGATGTTCGTTTGAGTGTTCACGACGTCATGTTCCTGCATATGGCAATCAAATCAAACATTAGAGATCAAATAATCTAAAACATGTGTTACTTAGTCCAAACACTTGAAATAACCAATATTATATTTAAGGGCCTCCGTGAAAAACATGATCGGATGATGATACTCTATAAATTTAAACGTGCCTAAATCTAATGCAAAATAATAACTAAAACAAATCTATATGCAATGCCATAAAGAAAGAAAAATAAATCAGGATTAGAAATTGGGTTGCCTCCCAATAAGAGCTTAATTTATAGTCTTTAGCTAGACTTTGTTGTCCTGGCTACTCTGCATTGTCAAGTGCCACGGTTGTTTTCTCATTGGAGTAGACACCTCTCCAATAAGCTTTCAACTGTTGTCCATTTATTTTGAACCTCTTTTGTTGATCTTGAGACACCACTTCTACAACACCATGTGGAAATACAGCTACTATTGTGAAGGGACCTGACCACCTAGACTTGAGCTTTCCCAAAAAAGGCTTGAGGCGTGAATTGAACATCAATACTTGCTGACCAACCTCAAACTCCTTCTCCTTTATATGCCTGTCGTGCCATCTCTTGGTCTTTTCCTTGTAAATCTTTGCATTCTCATATGAATCCAAACGAAACTCATATAACTCATGAAACTGTAGAACCCTCTTTTCTCCTACTGCTCTCATATTGAAATTGAGCAAGTGTGTCACCCAGCATGCTTTATGCTCTAACTCAACTAACAGATGACACGCCTTCCCAAATACCAACCGATAGGGAGACATGTCAATTGGAGTCTTAAATTCTGTTCTATATGCCCAAAGTGCATCATCTAGTTTCTTAACGCAATCTTTACGTGATGCATTGACCATAACTTCGAGAATCTTATTTAACTCCCTATTGGAGATTTCTACTTGCCCACTAGTCTGAGGATGGTATGGAGTTGAGACACGATGTTTCACTTCATATTTGGCCAACAACAAAGCAAATAGGCGGTTACAAAAAATGCTTTCCACCACCTAATAATCATCCTCGGGGTACCATACCTCGTGAAAATATTTTTCTTCAGAAATTGAGTTACTACTCGACTATCGTTAGTTGGCAAAGCCACAGCTTCAATCCACTTGGACATGTAGTCCACTGTCACCAGTATGTATTGTTGACCGTAGGATGGAGGGAATGGTCCCATGAAGTCAATGCCCCAAACGTCAAATATTTCAACCTCCAAAATACTGTTCAAAGGCATCTCGTTTCTCCTTTAGATGTTTCCAGTCCTCTGACACTTATCACAATGTTTCACCATATAATGGGCATCCTTGAACAGTGTAGGCCAATAAAAACACGATTACAGTATCTTTGCTGCTATCTTGGTTGCTGCGAAGGTGCAGAGTGACATGATTCGAATACTTGATGCTGCTCTACTTCTAGCTCACAATGACATATGATCTGATCTGGACCCTTTCTATAAAGAATTAGATCATCCCAGAAGTAGTGTTTTATGTCACTGAAGAATTTCTTCTTTTGGTAACTTGAGTAGTCTGGTGGGATGATGGAGAGGGCCAAATAATTGACGTAATCGATGTACCATGCTGTAGTGATAACCTGAAAAAGCATTTCATCATGGGAAACTTTATCGATCTCCTTCTTAGAGTGTGACTCATGTGATTCAAGGCGAGATAAGTGATCTACAACAACATTCTCGCTCCTCTTTTTATCTCGGATCTCCAAATCAAATTCTTTTAATAGGAGTATCCATCGAATAAGTCTCGACTTTGCATCCTTCTTGCTCATTACATATTTCAATGCTGAGTGATCTATGTAGACAGTCACTTTTAACCCAATCAAATATGATCTAAATTTATCAACGACGAACACCACTGCCAAAAGCTCTTTCTCTGTAGTAGCATAATTCATTTGAGCCTCATCCAAAGTCTTTCTGGCATAATGAATAACATGGGTAATCTTTTCCCCACTACATGATTACTGGCATCACATATAAGCTTAAATAGATAATCCCAGTATGGAGGAGCCAACACTGGACCAGAAACCAATTTTTCCTTTAAAGTGTTGAAAGCAGTCAAGCACTCCTCAGAAAAGTAAAATGGAGCTCTTTTTTCCAATAGAATGCATAATGGCTTCGAGATTTTGGAAAAGTCTTTGATGAAGTGACGGTAGAACCCAGCGTGACCCAGGAAACTTTTAACTTCCTTCATTGTTACCGATGGTGGTAGTTTTTCGATGACTTGTATCTTAGCTTTATCCACCTCAATACCCTACGTTGAAATCAGATGCCCTAACACAATCCCCTCTTGAACTATGAAATGACATTTTTCCCAATTTAAAATAAGGTTTGTGTCTTCACACCGCTGCAACACTTTTCCCAAATGTTCAAGGCACTATTTAAATGATTTTCCAAATACTGAGAAATCATTCATAAACATCTCAATGATATTTCCCATCATGTCCGAGAAAATAGACATCATACAATGTTGAAAGGTGGTAGGAGCGTTGCAAAGATCGAAGGGCGTCCTCTTATAAGGAAAAGTACTATAAGGGCATGTAAAGGTCGTCTTCTCTTGATCATCTGGCGCTATAAGAATCTGGTTGTACCCCGAATGACCATCCAAGAAGCAATAGTAAGCATGTCTAGCAAGTCTTTCTAGCATTTGATCAATGAAGGGAAGGAGAAAGTGATCATTCCTTGTGGCGTTGTTGAGTTTGCGATAGTTAATACAAACTCTTGAACCTGTGACTATGCGTGTCGGGATGAGCTCGTTGTTCTCATTTGGAACCACCATGATCCCTCCCCTTTTCGGTACGACCTGTACTGGACTCGCCCAATGACTGTCTGATATGGGATAGATGATCCCTAGATCAGAAGCTTTAATACCTCTTTCCTTACCACTTCTTGCATAGTCGGATTTAATCTACGCTGATGCTCAACTGAAGCTTTGTAGTCCTCTTCAATTAGAATCTCATGCATGCAAAATGAAGGGCTGATCGCTTTTATATCTGATATCATCTATCCTATTGCTGTTTTGTGCTCCCGATGTACCCTTAACAACTGATCCTCCTTCACTTCTGTAAGATTGTTTTAGATAATTACTTGAAGTGAGTTCTTTTCCCCCAAGTATGCATAACGAAGATGTGTGGGCAGATGTTTGAGTTCAAGAGCTGGAGCTTGTTGTATAGATGGTAAAGGTGTTGTGGGTCTCTCACCGAGTTCCAGTTGTGGTTACTTGAAAAATTGTGGTGTGGCTGCCAAAAAAGTGCACATTCTTTTAGCTCCTCCTTTTCTGATGGTAAATCCTGAGAATGCACTAAACACGCCTCAAGCGGATCTTCAAGGTGATCTAGTTTGAATGCCTCTGACACCGCTTCTTTTATTACATCAATCTGCATGCAAGAATCCGGTTCACTTTGAAATCTGAAAGCTCTAAACACGTTGATTATTAGTTCTTTTTCATTTAGCCTCAATATCAACTGATCCTTTTGCACATCTATCAGAGCCCTTCCCGTAGCCAAAAATGGGTGACCCAATATGAGGGGAACGTCCCTACGTTCCTCCATATTCAGTTTAATGAAGTCCACTGGGAAGATAAACTTATCGACCTTCACCATAATATCTTCACAAATACCTTGAGGATGTTTGATCGACCTGTCAACCAATTGCAGTAAAACTGTTGTCGATTTTGCTTCTCCCAAACCTAGTTTCCTAAAAAGCGATAAAGGCATTTTATTGGTGTTGGCTCCTAAATCAGACAATGCTTTATCTATATATAAATTACCAATGTTACAAGGAATAATAAAACTCCCTGAATCTTTTAACTTTGGTGGTAACTTATGTTGGAGAATTGTGATGCATTCCTCAGTAAGCATGACTGTCTCATTGTCCTCTAGCTTCCTCTTATTTGATAGAATATCTTTCATGAACTTGGCGTAGCTAGGCATTTGAGCAAAAGCTTTAGCAAATGGTATGTTAATGCGCAGCTTCTTGAACACATCCAAAAAATTTTGGAATTGCTTATCGAGTTTATGTTTTTGTAATCTCTGTGGAAATGAGATCAGAGGAACATATGCTTTGACAGGAGTAGTTGCCTTTACTTGTAGACTATCTAATGACTCAACTTGATTTTTCCTCTGTGGCTTTGTCTAATTCATCCACTTGCTCCTCGCCCATGGTAGGCGCGTTTTCTATGACAGTTGCTGGCTGCTTTATATGTATTTCTAGTAACTGGACGTCACTACATGTAGTGATTGCTTTGACCTCCTCCTTAGGATTTTTTTCAGTATTACTAGGCAATGTCCGTTGAGCTCTACCTGATAGTGCGGCTGCAATTTGTCCAACCCGTTGTTCCAAATTCTTGATCAAGGCTTGTTGGTTCTGAAAGTTGGTCTCAGTTTTAATAATATATTGAGCCAACAAATCTTCCAACGATGGCTTTCTCTCTTGCTGTTGTTGTTTTTGGAACCCTGGTGGTTTATTCTGTTTGTTTTTTCCTTGTTCTTGTACCTGATTATTGGACCAAGAAAATTTTGGATGGTTCTTCCAACCCGGATTATATATGTTGGAGAAGGGATTATTTTGCTATCTGTGAAAGTTCTGCGCGTAGCTTTCTTCTTCAGGCTGATTAACATGCGTAGACGCCAAAGGACAATGTGTACTCACATGATCCGCTCCACATCTTTCGCAAACAGGTGGCGATTGGTGTACCATGTTAATTGACTTAGATAGATTGTCCATTTTCATTGTAAGAACTTCCATTTACGTGGCCAGTGCTATCACTGCATCCACGTTATGTAACCCTGATGTTTTTCTTGAAGTTTCCTTATTGGTTGGCCACATCGATTGGTTTTCAGCTATTTTTTCATACAGGTCATATGCCTCATCCACATCAAGTTGCATCACCGATCCTCCTACAGAAGCATCTATCATATTTCCGAACTCTTGTTTTAGACCATAGTTGAAAAGATACTGCTGAGCCTGCTTAGGAATGTCAAGGCTGGGGTATTTTCTGAAAAAAAATTCTTGTACATCTCCCATGCCTCAGGATAGCTCTCTAAATCTTTCTACTTGAAGGTGTGAACGTCATTCTTGATTTTGTGAACTCAAGAAGGTGGAAAGAATTTCATCGTAAATTTTTGAACTATATCGTTCCATGATTGAATGCTCCCTGGTGGTAAACAAAAAAAAACCATTCTCTAGCAACGTCCCTCAAGGTGTGAGGGAATAATCTCATTCGGAATGCATCTATTGATATCCCTTCGAGACTGATCACTTCACATAATATGAGAAAAGCAGAATATGCTTATGAGGATTTTTCATGGGGATTTTTCGTGGCTTTTCCAAAGAACTGGATGTCTTGGTGATTTTGAAACAAGTTGATGACATTTGGTCGAAGGTGAAAATTAGGCTGTCCAAAGGGAGGATATACCACAGTTGGTTGCATTGGTGCTGGAATTGGATTGACATAATCTCTAACTAAGACAAGGGCTTCGTTTTGGATAGCTCTTGGTTGATTTGACTACGGTATTGGCTCGTGAAGCTGAACTTGATTCTATGGTTGATTTTGGTTATCAGTCATTCTCCTTGCTTGACGTTGAACTCTTCTACGATTTCTGAATGTCCTTTCGATTTCGTGGTCTATCGGAAAGAGATCTAGCTCGTCAAGATTTTGCATAAACCAAAGTCGCCTAAAAAGTATCAAGACACAAAAGAATTAAGCGGTGTAATGGTAGCCTAAAAACAACAACTAGAAATAAAATAAAAAACGAATCTAAAATATCTAATAACTAAAATTAACA
>NW_019252793.1:0-31800 GCF_002742605.1 Olea europaea var. sylvestris | reverse complement strand
TTAGTTCTAATTCTCAACCAATAATAATTATCTTAATTCATGCAATTGCGACGATCGATAATTCCACCTTTATTTATTATTCTTTCCCAAGATAATAAACCTATGTTTACCACGAGAGGATCCTAGTCATAGTCCGAATTTATATGGCAAACATGAATTTACATTTAGGCTTATCACAAATGATCACACACGTTACAAATATTATTCCTAACATTTATTGCTTGTGTATTCCAATAATAGTGTTCTACCTATCGTGAGTTTTTCAACACTATGAATAAACAAATTATTGTCCTAATGATGCGTAAACATTAAAACAATATAATTATGCATATTAATAGAATCACAACACAATAATTAAGATAAAAACACAGGTCTCGAATTAAAGCTAAGAATTAAACAGTTTTGTCATACATCCAATACATAAAAATATTTAGCCTAGCATAAGATAGGAATTAAACACGTAAAATTGAAGAGACATCACCGAAAAATTGACGGAACATGATTAACTCCACGAATTTTCTCCACTTTTGTACACGCGTGGCTTGTCTAGGTAGACATGTTTTTCCCCCAATTGGCTTGTAAATAAATTCCTCAACAAGCTGCCCTTTTTTTGGCAGTCTCCAATTTAGAATCAAATCCCCCTCCTTTTCCGTGTATATTGTAGCCGCCAACACCGTGTATATGACTCCCCACAATGTTGCTAATTTTATTGACTATAATTTTCTTCAACTTCTTCCCAAATCCAGCTGCCTTTTTGTCTATATATCATAAAACTCAGCAGCTCTTTTTCCTTTTCCTATCCTATCTGCCAGTGTACGGGATGTGTATGTATACTTTTAAATTCAGCAAAAGCTCCAAAAAATGTTTTTCCTCCAAGTTGGCATGTGGAATATATAAAGGCAGCTGCAATTTTCTTTCAATTCCTCCCACAGCCGCCCCATTGATCCAGTTGACGTGTTTTTTAATTCCCCTAAGATGCCAGGCCCCCATTTTTTTTTTCTCCAGAATATATCTACTCAATACTTGGACAACCCTATATCTTTTTTTCTCCAATCCAAGGCCCAATTGTGTGTTTTATATATTTATAAACATTAGCCATAGCAACCCATGTTTTTGTCTCCAATTTAGAGTCCACTTCCACTGGACAAACTAACTCCAGCCCACTTTCTTTTGGTTGAATTTGGAATTCAATTGTTTAATGAATTTAAATCCAACTTTAAGACCAAGACTTAGGCCCATTTAATTTAGTATTTTCTTCACGTCCTCGACTTTCAAGTATGAAATTTGATCTCCAAACTTTGCATAAAAAAAAAATTAATCCTTCATCCTTTTCCAATTAGTCCATAACTGAAAACACAAAGAAAATTACCTTAAGTTAAATAGAAATTAATAATTTGACGACATAAAAGTTTAATAATATGACTTAATTAAGTAAACAATTTGCTCTTATTAGTAATAAACCGCAAAGTGTATATATTTTGGTGTTAATGAGATCCGCATAATGCTTCAAAAAAGATATTGAAAAGGGGAGAGTTTATACGTAATTTCTTCTATATAATCTGTAGTCAATAGAAATAGTAAAATCAAGTTTGTTGAATTTTCAAGGTTTTGATCAATGGCAGGTTGGGGTGTTCCCGAACAGTCCTTGAATAAAGTGCCATGGACACCTGAGGAAGATAAGCTACTTACTGAAATGTAAGCTGATATGGTGAGGGAAGATGGAGTTGTCCTGCCAGATCTTCAGCTGCGAATCGACGTTACTTTTGACTTATTGTTAATATAGAAATGTGTTAGGAACCACTAAGGATCTTCTTTGTGTTTAGAATAATACTTTTGATAAATTCTGCAAACTCTTTTGGTGATCTTGGAACACGAACAATCATGACCTATAATCCACTATTGTTTAATTGCCCAACCTCCATTGAAAATCAACTCAGGGGACAAGATTGAGAGCATTAGGGTTTTCTTTTATTATGCTAACAAGAATATAATCATGTTCGCTTATGAAATTTTTAAATCCTACTGCATATTAATATAAGTTCAAGTGGGCTTGAACTATCTCTTGAACGTAACCTGGTTTAATATTTAATTAATCTAATCAATTAAATTTGGTCATTGAATTAATTAATCCAATTAATTAATTCGGGCATATTAACAAGCAACCCAATTAATTAATTGACAAGAATATTATCCAATTCTTGTCAATTAATTAATAAATAAATCTCATTTTTCTAGTTCTCTTTTAGTGGATGACCCATTAGATTTTCGATCACAATGTCTAACGACGTAAAATATTATTTTGATTTAATCAAAATCAATAAATTAAAATATTTCTTTTTAATTTATCACCAATTCACATTCGTCGTTCCAAATGTCAATATGTCAGGGCAATACATGTAACGAGAAATGTCATGTGGTATGATAAAATATACGATAGGGATAAGTGCAATACGGTGTGGTGTGTTCATAAACGGAATAAAACATCTGTAACATCAAAGAATGTAATATTACGATCATGTCTATACAAGTGGAAGTGGTGTAAAGATTTTCAGATATATTTCCACAATCTCATAACGTGCAATGATATGAAAAAAATGGCTCTTGAATCTATCATCCAAGAATCAATAGGATTGTCAATCAACGAGAGTAAAATATCTTTTACCTCTTTAGTTACCACATTAATACCATCGTTATTCTTTTCCATATTAGTACTGTTGTTATTCTTTTATTTCTTCTTTGGTACTTTACAATTCTTTTTCATGTGGGTAGTCTTGCTACAATTCCAGCATTCTACATTCTTTTCAGATCTTGACTTGCTTCTACCATTCTTCCACTTCCTAGTGTTGCCTTTATTGGAATTTTTCTCGAAATCCCTCTCCCTATTCTCAACATTAAGTGTAGAACTTCTCCATTTCTCTTTTGCGGACTTCCTTAGCAAGGATACTATCACGAATATCGCTAAATTTTTATGTCGCATTGTGTATGGAGTTACTGAGTGCAGCTCTCATAAACTCACAATTATTTGGTAGTGATGCCAATAGAATTAGGGCTCATACCTCGTCATCAAATTTAATATTGATTGAGATAAACTAACTGATAATATTATTCAATTTTTTGAGATGTTCTACTACTGAAGCACCTTCAATATCTTTATATTAGATAAATTTTTATCAGAGGTACCTTGTTATAAGTAGATGGCTTCACATATATGACGGTGTCTTCATCAAATTCATTATGGTTTTCTCCGTTGTCAGGTTGTGAACAAAGTTCTTCAACAGTGTTAATCACTACGTATATAAATTATACTATATGGATACTATTTATTAACTTCTGTTTGGTAGGAATTAAAATCAGATATTAAGTAGATTTTAATAAAAGTTGATAAAATGTGTGATTGAAAAGCTGTGGGTCCTATGAAATATATAGTCAAAATAATTGTTGACTTTTGTAGATTAAAATCCTTACCAAACTTCATTCAAACCCATTTGACATCATCAAATTGACTTCATCAATACTAATAATATCTATAGTTTCTCTCCATCAGCAATACATACCTTTACCATAATTTCTAGCAACATAGTTGTCCACAATCTCATGATGTGCAGTGGTTTGAAAAAGAAGCTCTTGAATCCATCAGCCAAGAATTAATAGGATTGTCGACCAACAAGATTAAAGCATCTTATACCACATTAGTATTATCATTATTCTTTTCTTTCTAATTCTTTAGTACTCTGCAATTCTTTTCATGTGGTCAGTCTTGCCATAGTTCTAGCATTCGACATTGTTTTCAAATTTAGAATTGCTTCTACAATTCCTCCACATCTCATTGTTGCCTTTATTGGAAATTCTCTCGAAATCCCTTTCCGTGTTCTTGACACTAAAGGTAGAACTCGATATGGAGACTTCTCCATATCTCTTTTGTGGACTTTCTCAGCAAGAACAGTATCACGAATATCACATAATTTAATTTCGCATTGCCTATAGAATTACTGGCCGTAACTCTCATAGACTCCCAATTATTCGGTAGTGAACAAAATTGATTTAGTGCACATACCTCATCATCAAATTTAACATCGATTGAGATCAATTGATTGATAACTATATTTAATTTATGGAGATGTTCTATTGCTGGAGCACCTTCAACATCTTTAAATTAAATAAATTTTTATCATATGTACCTCGTTACATAAAGATGAATTGTCGTACGTATTAGACTGTATCTTCATAAAATTCATCGTGGCTTTTTCCATCATCACGTTGTGACCAATGTTTTTTGATGGTGTTAACTAGTTTTATGCTATACATATAAATGATACTATACATATAGTTTTATGCACAGTAAGCAATTTAGGACTTGATAGCCTGTGGTTGGAGTACCTCCTATTTGTGGGGTATGCAAAGAATGATTTATACTTTCATAATGCTACTTTCTTTCCTAGTTCACAAATGACTAAGGCGTTGATTTTGTGTAAAAGTGTTAATTCATGGATGGATAAAACTTCTATAGATTAGGAAAAAAAGGTTGAGTGTATTCAATATAAATTAATTGACTATTACTATTATAATTTTACAAGTGTGTGCGTTTCACGGAATCCAGGTGATAAGTGTATTTCGTACACTTATTTAAGCCAGTGAATTAGAGTATTTGTTAGTGACTTGGATAAGTTATAGTTTAACTATGCATTAATTATGTTTGTTGGGTTGAACTTAATGCAAATTGGAGGAATTGAAAGAAATGAACGAAAATGGGTAAAAAAAAAAAAAGAAAGAAATCCAAAGTTTAAACATTCAATAGTTGATTCGAACGATAAAATGATGATGCAACATCACATTTGATCAATTGGATGCAACTGGAGGTCATAGGACTAGAAAAATCATGCTCCGAATTTTTAGCTTTTATTTGATACCCATTTTTCGTATAGCAAAATGTTCGAATTAGAAATATTGTACTTCTAGAAGAATTGTAGCCTTTGATTCATCTTTTCAACACACTTTGAGTCATCTTTTCAACACAATTATCCATAATTTGATAAAAAAAAAAAAAAAATCAAACTTTTATTACTTTCTTAGATTAATTTAGCAAAAACAAAATCAATCCCTCATTTGTTTTCCATAATTGGAATTTCATACATAATTAGTAAACTTGAATTAGAATTTATTCTCTATGGGACGATACTCTCAATTTACTAAATCTATTACTTATCAACGATCTCGCATGCATGTGAATTTTGCACGAACACCAAGGATAGGGTCAACACAATTTCACCAGCTTCCACACGCGTCATTAACGAGCCAAGGCTTTTAAAAAAAAGAACCACTTAGAAATCCCGTAAATTATGTCCTCAGCAACCAAAAAAAAAAAAAAAAACAAGCACGGTCAGCTGCATTAGGAAACGACCGTGACATTAATTGGTTTTCACGAGGAGAATATCATACAAGGAATGGTGAAGCCTTCAAGCCAAATTACACGCATCAATGTCTGCTTTTTAATAGCATTAGCAGACCTTGATAGCTCCTATAATAATGCAATTGATTGTAATTAGAAGGCAATTCCCATGTATAATTTGAACACAATACTGTCAATGAAATCTATAAAAATTCCCTGAATACAATAGAATATGAATTGTGGCAATTGAATTTATTATCGAAAGCGATTATGATTTTTGAAATCTGAATGCAACACAGTGTCCATATGGTGATAGTCTGGCAACACGAAAACTAGTAAAATTGCCCAAATAAGAATTTTATTCTTAGAATTTACTATAAATTGCCTGTGAATCCTCTTAGCATCAGCCAATCCATTTCAATTTTCAAACTGACTGGCTTTAAGTGGGAAGTATATACATTCCACTAATTTGTTTTATATGCAGTCCATTGACGGCTTTAATTACAAAAATTTCTTATTACTAACTCTCCATATTTGGCTCCTAGAGAATTTTTCAGGAATATAATCCATTGCTATATATTATACATGTTAAAGGATCAGAAAAAAATTCTAGTTAGAAATTTACAAATTCCTCGGAAGAAATTGAGAGTAGAAAATACTGGAGTACGAGGCCAAAATTTAACAAAGATATAGATTTTAAGATGCTAGAAGGAGAGAAAGGTTGCGTTGTAGATGCATATATTTGTGATGTCGTTTGAAGATGGATTTGAAATCTTCTAGTGATATTTATATGTGTACAGAAGTAAGGGTTTGACGTTGAAATTACATATCTAAGATCCAGTAATTATTTAATCGGTTATGCCACTTTGACACCAAGTTATTAAAAGATGGATTGACATAACATTAGTTTGCAAGATGTGATTAGATGAAAAAACTGATTGTCTTTAAAACAACCCAATGATAAAGTATTATGTGGCATTATGTCAACCATTATATCAATGATTATATCACTGTAGCATGATTCTTATTTATTTTTCTAAGGTTGAATCCAATATAATATAAATTATGCTATTTAGCATCATAGTCTTGGTATCAACAAATGTGACATTAAATGATAAATTTTATTAGGTCAGGATATTTGTTAAACACAACTAGAGCTTGACGACATTACTTTGTAGAATATGTATTGTAGAAATTGAAATTAAATGAGGTTACGGTTTTTTAAATCAGAATGACTCCCTTGGATCTTCCCACAACATGGGGCACTTCCTCAAATGGCTCGCTACAATATAGAGTTTCTAGTGGTAAGTAACCATCTCTGCTGGACCCAAGGAGAGGCTCAAGAAACTGCTTCCTCGGGCCTAGCTCTTTAAGGAACCCAAAAAAAATAAAAAAAATAAAAAAAATAAAACTGTGTTTCATTTTTTTTTTTATTATAACAATCGAAATTAAATAACTCATAGGCTAGAAATTAAGGCCTCACAGGCCCTACATATCCTTAGTATCAAAATTGAGGGTTTTCGATCTTGGGCTGCCATTGATTCTCCTTATTATCAAAATTTTCATCCATCTTCAGCTCACAAAACATAGTTTTTAGACTTTTTGGCTATACAAGTAAAGTGAGAGGTAATAATACCCTTTATTTGATTTGTATATAATTCTAATATTCTATGATTCTGTGTAGTGTCTATCTTTGATCGACTGTATATATGTATATATAAATTGTAATTGATTATTAGTTTATTATTTTATAGTCTTATTGACTTATGATTTATGAATTTACCTTTAGTTTATGAGGGATTAGTCATTAGTTTACAATAGCTTTTGATTCTTTCATTGTGGCTAGTGGACTGCATTTGATTTATGAATTATGATTTATGAAGGATTCATCTATATAGTACTATCCATTGGTTTATTAATTATTATGTATGTATTTATATTATCATTCTTATGAATTTGCATTTGCCCTTTGGTTCATTCACTATTTTTTATTGCTGACATTGTTATTTTTCCCAAAATGGACTACCACTCTATCTCATCTTTTGTTTTTGCTCCAAGTTGTTTAAGATATAAAAAATGATAAAAAGTATTGGCCAATCGGGCAGTGACAAATACGAAGATTAGCATAACGTGCAACTTCTTACTAAACATGAAGTGCTAATGAGCATATTGATCGTATGTCTAGTTGAATGGAACTGAAAATAAGCTTCAAACAAAATATACAATTGACGAAAGCATAGAATTGACCATTAACACAGACAGAGAGCATTGGAAACAAGTGTTAACAGTGATAATTGCTATTGTGAAAAGACTTGCCAAAATACTTTGATATTTTGAGGAGATTGTGAGCAACTTTATAATCGGAGTTGCCAATTTCGAAGTGCTATTTACCTATATAAACAAAAATATTAATTGATGTGCTACATTACTTGAAGAAGATGAATGATTGTTTTCCAAATGCTTTAATTGGTTACAGTTGCATGAGCAAAAAGAAGTTTTTTGAATGGACGTTATCCATTGAAAAAGAAATGGATGGACAACTCAATTGTATAAAATTAAGTTATATTTTTGCCTCTTAAACCATGAGGCAAGTTGTATAAAAGTGATCGTTTAAAACATTTTTCTACATTACTTGAAAAAAAAAAGAAAGGTTGTTTTCCAATGCTTGTATTGCTTACAAGATTATTAACTACAGTTGTATCTGTAGAAAGAAGTTTCTCCAAGTTAAAATTAATCAAGATGTATCTTCGATTAACTATGTCATAACAAAGATTGAATGAATTGACCATATTATCCATTGAAAAAAGGATGAATAACTCGAATATCCAAAATTAACTTATATTTTTGCCTTGAAAATCACGAGACGAGTTGTATATAATCATTTAAAACATTTTTCATTGTTATTTGATCGTAATTATTTAATTTTATTGTTAATTTTAAGTTAATAAAGTTAGTTTCGTAAAACTCTTATAAATGAACAAAATTAATTACTTGCTACGAATTAGAATTCCAAATTCTGAAGTTCGCCTCAGGGCAACACTGTACAGTATGTGGTGTATACATCTAGCTACCTGCCATAGTATATGTATAGCTCCGTTTGGCCCCCAAAACTCTACAATTTAATTTAAAATTTTCTCTCTCCTATTTTCAACTACAGAATTTTTAATAAAATAATATTTCACACAAGTTGAAATTTTTTTTATTCTTTTACAACCATCTATTTTTCTGAAAAACACTATTCTCCCCATTATAAACCTAAATAATGGGGGCCAAACGAGGGCTAACATCCAGTAATTATTTAACGGGTTATGCCAATTTGACAGAAAGTGATTAAAAGATGGAGTGATATCATGTTAGTTGGTAAGAAGTGATTAAGTAAAAGCAAAATATGTTTAAAACAATTCAATGATATGATGAAGTGCCATATGAAATTATATCAACCAATATGTCAATGACTATGTTACTGTGGCATGTTTCTTATTTAATTTTCTAAGGTTGAATCCAATATAATATAAATTATGCTATTTAGCACCAAAGTCTTGGTGTCCACGAATGTGACATTAAATGATAGATTTTATTAGGTCACGCTATTTGTTAAAAACAGCTAAAGCTTGACAACATTACTCCGTAGAATTTGTATGGTAGAAATTGAAATTATTTATTGAATGAGGTTATGGTTTTTTAAATCAGAATACAAGCATATGGTATCCATATAATGATACTCTCGCTACTTGGAAACTAGAAAGAGAGTTTTGTGGTCATTTGTGATTCTCTAGCTATTTTGTGTTGAATTTATGATTTGTAAGCAATTTAAATTCAGTGCAGATATACCTCGCAAAAAATTGTCTATTTGAATCTCCACCACGAAGATAAAGGCATTAATACAAGAAATATCGGTGAAAACAATGATTTTACCTTGTGCAAGTTGCATTCACCTAACGGAAACTTCAACTAAAAAAATAGCAAATAATAGAAGAAGACAAAAAGAAGAGATATAATTTCACGAAGTGTCAAATCTTAACTACATTAGCATATCCAATGACTCTTGAGACTAAATGAAAACAATGAATCCAACTATAAATCTATCATAATGATTCCTGTCATTTCTATTTTTGCATGTTATTTTATTAATTCTCAATGCTCGAAATAAGATCGGTACAATATATATATAAGGAGAACTTTTTTGACCCCATGTAAAAATTTTAAATACCTTTCATTAATTTTTTTATTTGAATAATTGAAAAAGTCGTTTAAAAAAGTTGAAAACATCACACTAAATCCATCCCCCACGCCAGCCCATCCCATCCCATCCCATCCCATCCCACACAAATGTACTAAACCCACAACCCACCCACATGGCTGGAATTTTCTCTTCTTCTTCCTTCTCCATTGCTATTTTCATTTTTTTGACAAAAAGAGCTCCACCAGCAACTAAGATGATGAACTTTTTCCCAAATAATGGAGAAATCCGAAGCTCCGACCCGTGAAAAACTCAACACGTCCATCATCACTCTAGAAAACTAATCCCAGGTTTAATTTATTGTCTGCTATCAGCCCTGAATTTAAGGCTCGATTATTTTAGTTTTTTAGTTTGTAACTTTTTTATTTGATTTTATGTTGCTGTGGGACAAAATCTGGGCCAGAAACTGAAAAAGCAAAAAAAGTCATGCTTTTGGCTAGTAAGTAAGTTCACAAAACCATTCCCCCATCGTCGCTACCTTAGCTCCACCTAGTATGGTCCAAAGTCCAGCCAAGTCCGCCACCAACCTCCTAGTTGCTGCCATGTTTCAAAGGCTATTCCCACTTTGGTTCGTAACCCTCCCCATTCCTCCATTGTTTTTGGTAATTAAGCTGCTTAAATTCTTGTTTTAATTTCTCAATAATTTGTTGATTTTATGTTCTTGAATTTTGTAATTTACATGTAATTTCTTTCTATCTCTAGACTTAATAATGGATAATAAGTGGAACTATTGAGAAAGTCAGAGAAATCAGTCGACATCTACATTTGAACTGTCTATACTAAATGCTAGTATTGTTTTTGGTATGTAACAGAATGATTTTCTAAATAATTTAATGTTCACGTGTAGTTTTAGGATTTTTTGGAAAAATATATATATTTTCATTGTGGGTGTCTGTGGTTTATATTCATGCATGAAAAATCATTTTTATTGTATAGTACATATAGTTTGTAAGTCGATTCTCACGTAATGTGTAGCATGTTGAATTATCGATGAATATAAAATTGAATCGAGACAAGTACTACAACTATCGGGCATATAATGTTTTGTATAAATTTAATATATCGAACTTTAAATGCATACTCAAGGCATCTATGAATAAATTATACCAACCAATTGCAAACTTGTCAGTCTAAAAGTTACAATGTCTATCCCGACAGTCTAAAAATGTGGAGACTGATATTTGAATCTTCTGTCTTGACGGTTAATATGTAATGAGCTCGCAATTAAGGCGTATGATGTAAAAACGATCTTGATACAATATAAGTATGTTCACCAATGCTTAACAACGGAATGATCAAATCTTTAAAAAGAATTTACACAATGTTATATTTAATAGGGGATATTCCAAAACTTTATAGAGAAATTTGCTACATTTATCCGAGTTCTCATGTATGGAGCCACCTCAATATTACAGAATACAGTTTCAATAGCATTCTCGTTTGTTACATTTGCATTTCTTCGACCATATTATGTCGCAAGTTTCTCCATCAATATTATAGAGTACGATGTTTCTCTATCAATCTTAACACGAATCCTATGAGGGATATATCACTTGAAACTACTATTGAAGTGGTCTTGTTTTCTTGCTACTTTATTCGTCATCTATGTGGATAAATTGTCCACATGTGAGACAATGAATCTTATATTATTACTCATACCTGAAAAATTTGAGCTACCAATGATAAGTATTTTGTACATTAATGTATCAGATTTTAATAGCATGTAAAAAAGAAACTACGAATAGATAATACGGAACAATTGCAAACCGGTGAGACCGGTAGTTAGATTGTACTATCTAGTTTTGACATTTTATCAGTCGGTCTTCACAGTCTAGTCCCACAATTGAACTGTCAGTATTTATAGTTCACAACTGACGGGAATCATTTAATGGGTGTGATTAGAATGCTTTCTTTATGGCATTAAGTGTGCTCATCAATGATCTACTATCTAACGACAAAATAAGGAAGAGGCTGACAAACTCAGAAAGAGGGATGACATTAGCGGTGTCAACCCAAATATACACATTGCATGACTGTTACCTAAAAGGAAGTATGAAACTCTCCCCATTTGATAGCTAGTGTGAGAATTACTAATGCTCTAGACAGAGTAATATCTTCAAGTACCAAAGGCAATAAGAATAATGACTCGAGAAAATACTTTGCGAAGAATACCTATTTATAGGAGACGATCTTGAAGGCTACACACAAGGTGCCTAAAACAAGTGTCACATTCTCGAGTGTTGGATCCATGCTTAAATTGTATTCGTATTAAATCAAAATGCATTACTACTATCTCAGCCAGCAATCACCTATTAAGTTAGAAGATAAAAAATAAGGAAGAGGCTTACAAACTCAGAACGAGGGCTGCTGATTTTGTACTCCAGTCCTCAAAGGTTGGTTAGCCTTATCGATCATCATCGTTGTCTTTTTTTCATTGCTAGTGCCAGACAATTTTTCCTAATGCTCTTTTAAGACCACTACCCTCTCTTTCATAGTGCATGTTTGTGAGTGTTTAATAATCTTTTAGTTATTCCAAAATATACTAAGGGCCCTTTTGGAGAATCTCTGCTTCTTTTAGAAAAACTTTCTAAAAATGTTACTTTATGTTGTATTCTTCTAAATAATCGAAGCACTTTAAAAAAAATTATTAAGGGCGGCCCTTTCGACATAGCTTCCTAAAGACTGAGGTCACTATATAAATACCACTACCCATACAGCTATGTCATTAACCATTTAAAACATTTGGACGATATTAAAGCCTTAGTCTTCTCCACCTTACTTTTACTCTTAACATTTCCTTGCGATCAATCATTCCTTTTAACAAATCACCAGTGACTTCCACTGCAGACAATAAGAACTTACAGTATGATCTAACTTAGAAAACCTACTAGACTCATTGATGTAATTCCTACAATCTCCATGACCAGCTGGAATATGTTTCACTCACACTTGCTTCCGATCTTTTGGAAATGTCTATCTTCTGTGGATCACCAAGGACACCTTGTTCTTGTACTCTTCCTGTACTACTGGTCCAACCTTCCTCAATCTTTAGCAATTTCTGAAAGTTATTAAAAAAGTACTTTCCTCATTATATTTAGGAAGTGGGTGTGTTTTGGGTTGTGTCATTTTGATATTTTTCTCAACTTGTGGTTGATTGATCTCAAGATGTAGAATTGTTGTTTGATCTCCAAATAATTTCATGAAGGTAGAATATAATGTTCAATCACTGTTTTCATGAAATAGGGCTTATATATTTATAGTAGAGAGGTAGTGAGGTGGTATAAGATAGATATAAGTCTTGAAAATCGTGAATTAGGGTTTCTTGAAAAACACCATCGCTCGAGTTCCGAGCTAGCTCCAGGCGAGCAATAGGTGTATTGTTCAAGCAATGGTCAGGGGATAGGCTAGCGACAATGATTCTTTTCTGATTGCTCGAGCATCAGCTTGGCAACATGCTAGCATAATTCTAGCGACTCTTTCTCCATGTTCCACACTCAAACCCAATGACTCCTAGTTCATCAATACAACATTCCAACAGACTCCTTGACTTTTACAACTCTTTTATAATAATCCATTTGTTTAAAGAATAGCCAATACAATTGAAACATAACACACACATTATCCAAAATTCTATTCAAAATAATTCTTTTCAAATTTTAAGGATATCAACTAGGGGCTAAAAATATAAATGTAGTATAAAAAAGGACTACTATACTTCTATTCTTCTTTTAATAAGTTGAATCTTATAATTGCTCCACTTACGAAATGTTTTTGGAACATTTTCCCAAACTTTTAAAGCTTTGCCAAACAAAAAGGATCATATGCCAACCAAAAGTAAAATTGTGGGCCAATATAAGTAATTCTCTAAGTTCTTGTAATTTTGTACATACATGTTATGTTAAGCTCAAGTTTGGATTAAAATTTAGATTTAAATTTAAGTCCAAGTCTAAGTTTAATCACATATTTGAAGTATCCTGAACTTTTCAACCTTACATTTCATTAACTTCTATTAAAATTTTAATCCTCATCAAACGCGCCTAAGTAGGATATTGAGCCTGGATTTGAGGCATTGAGCATAAAATCTCAAAATTGATCCCAGGTAAGGTTTTGCAGTTTCCAAGTACACAAACCATTTGAGTTATAACTTGCACCACTACTTCTATATAACTTCTTTACAAAGAAAACTAGAGACAAAGCAACCTCGTGGTATGTAGTGATCTTCGAGTTGGATTGAGTAAAGTATAAGGTTGACATCATTAGAGGCTTACAAGATGTCCTGAATAGTATTGTAGTCAACCAAATAGCTCTAAACGTAAATGTAATATGAAAGATAATATTGATGTAACTACCTCGATAAGTTTCAATCTACATTTAAGAAAGCTATTAAGTTTAAGTCTTTTGACAAACTTCAAGAACTTCAAAGTCAAAGTGGACCCATGTTAGTGATGGAGACTTGGTTAATCTTCTTGTCATTTATGCCAAAATCGCATTTCTAACTGAGATGACATAGGTAAGGAATATGAAGCAACTTATACGGTTAGATTAAAACTGTAGGTGGTGATAGCTGGTAAATATTTACGGAATAGCACAATTTAGTTGTTAGTAATGTCATGGATTTCCAACTTGTCCATGACTGCAACTTTAAGATCACATTGTAAGAGCAAACTACTACGAATGAAATGGATGCAGATGTGGGAGAGTTGAATGAAGATAGGCCACCAAACAACTTGAATTAAGATAGAGCACCAGACAACGTAAATCAATATAAGGCATCGGACAACCTAAATCAATATAGCGTACCAATCATAGTGAATATGAACGATGCAAGAAGAGGCCTAGTACGGGCGAGGTATAGGAGTTGCATAATTCATGATGAGAATGGTGGGTTGATTTTGGGTCTCTAGTCTACCATATTTCCTTTATTAATCATATATATGACTCAGTGAAATTTGTCACCTTTGACGTTATCGTAAGGTATAGGATCGAAGTTCCTTTGATGATCGATTGCTGTGATTACGTGAACAATAATGCTATTTTGTACATTAGGAGGTTAAGACCCCTTCACATGGGTATAGATCGCCATTATTTTATTACGCATGGACCCCACCCTCATGTTAAGGGATGACATCAGCGGTGTCAACCCAAATATACACATTGCATGACTGTTACCTAAAAGGAAGTATGAAACTCTCCCCATTTGATATCTAGTGTGAGAATTACCAATGCTCTAGAGAGAGTAATATCTTCAAGTACCAAAGGCAATAAGAATAATGACTCGAGAAAAATACTTTGCGAAGAATACCTATTTATGGGAGACAATCTTGAAGGCTACATACAAGGTGCCTAAAACAAGTGTCACATTCTCGAGTGTTGGATCCATGCTTAAATTGTATTCGTATTATAATCTGAATTAAAGTTTTCTTTCCTCTGTCTCTTACGATGTTGGACACTTGTTGCGTCCTGAAACATTGGAGATCTATGTTTCATTTGTATCGGTATAGAGGCATTTAAGTAAATGGACATGTGTCACATGTTTGAATCATTGGTTATGAAGGGACGCATCTAACTAAAGATGATCGATCAATTAGTTTCATAACGATTAAACATGGCCGATCGAGAAACAATCGATGGCCGATTATAAGCTTAGTCAAATGACAAGCTTTCGTGTTCCCTACCCAGCCACACAAAACTGCAGTGGGTAGGTATGCTATCCAACCATTGAGCCTTGGTGTGCAAGTCAGGATGCATGGTAGGTTGCAACGGTTTGGTTCGGGTTGATTCGGCTAAAACCATTACCGAACCACCAATTTTCTGGCCAAACCATATCCGTGTCGTAACCACGTAAGTATATTCGGTTCATATCTTGGTTCAGGTTGATAATAACCATGAAAAAAAATTATTTTTTATAGGTCTAGCAATCAAATTAAAAAAAAAAGACAAACAATTTATGAAAAAAGTCAATGAAAACAAAAATAAAATACTAAGCCAATGTAGCAAACAACATCCCCAATAAAAATACAAATAATATCCCAATTCAATATCCACATAAAATATGTACCCCTCATTTCAATATCACAATAAAAAAAAATGAAGACTGTTCATGAAGTACATTCAACTGAGCAAGAATTTTGGCAGTCAATGATCTTGCATTACTTGTTCCTCTCTGAGTGATATTCGCTATTGACATTTGAGCATCAACAATTAGCAAACGAGAAGAGGAAGAGAAATACCCTCCTATTTGGAGATAGGGGTGGCGAGCAAGAAAGAATACAGTGTGGAGAAGAAAAAAATTTGGAGACGTATTGTAGAGACTCGAGTGAATATGGTTGTCGGCTAATGTCTTGTTGAATTTGATTCCAATTTTCTTTGTGGTAGGGTTAGTATTTAGTGGGTAAGTGGTAACTGGGTTAGGTTACTTAATGGGTTGGTAATGGGCCATAAATTTTGGGCTAAACAAATTATAATAGAAAGAATAATGGGAAGCCTATTATTTTTTTTTTAAGGGGTAATATGTTTGGATCGGGGTGATGGCGCAAATACCATACCTGCCCCACCCCGAATCGGGTCACTAAAATAAAATACCATATCCACTCCATTACACCATCAGTTTCAATTTTTTCGCTCCATTCGGTTCGGTTAACCACGATTTTTCAATTTTGACAGTTCGAATTGCCATCTCTAATGCGTGACAACTTATTAAGTTGACAGGCGCTAGAAACAAGGTCAATTGTTGTGCCTTTGGTGTGAATTTTTATTACGATATCAAAATAATAATAATAATAATAATAATTCAAGGAATTTTGCATAAATTTCCCTACAATGAAAATGGATAAAAAAAAAAAAAAAATTGTTACTTTTTGAAAGGAAGCTCAAAAGGCCATATTTGCCGTTATAATTACCTTGTTGTATAAATTTGATGCTCAATTATTGCTAGTATTTGATGTTTGACTTATTGAAGAAGATACCCATGAATCAAGTAAATATATAATGGATAATATTACTTAAAAAAAATCTTTAGATCATGAATTGAATTTTGTTCTTAAAACAAGTGTTAATCTCCTCTACCATTGAAATATCAAAGTTAAAATGATTGTGGATTCATCTTCCAATTTGAGGTTATCATTTACAACATGTTGAATATTTTTATCTTATAACTTGTAGTCTTGAATCTTAAATACTCATATCACATTCCTTTGTAAATTATTCTTCATTCATTAATTTTTATTAGTTTTGTAAACTTTTTTGAGAAAACGTATCTAGTTCAAAGCATAGAAATATTTGAATATTCAATACTTAACATAGTATTGTGTAAATTATTTGTCAAATTTGTTCATTTTGTAGTTGAGCATTAATTAACATACTTAATGTTCATAAAGAAAGTCTTCACTTCATACTCATTAAATGCAATCTCAATAGTTGTGAACTGTCGAGAGAGACAGTTCAAATGTCAATCTCGACATTTCTTAATTGTAGATCTTAACAGTTTTCGCTAATTTTCTCGACAGCATGGCATGCATGTTCTAAGCTACATCAATCTAGGTCAGTTAATTGAAATATACAAATTTTGAAGTAGATGACACACTTTGACAAAATATAATGGTTGACAAAAACAACATAACATTAATTGATCCTATCGAGTTGCATCAAACACCATTCTCCTACATCAAACGTCATCCTCATTGGTTTGCAATTAGAAATTGTTTGCAATTAATATGAATGAATCCTTCATTTTATTTAATTTCATTATTCATGTTTTCATTTCATGTAGTTTTTATATTGATAATTTCATTTTCTTTACTCAAATAACATATTTTATTGAGGTATTGATAGTAGTATCGTTTGTCATCTCACACATAAGATACAATTCCAAAGAATTTTATACAAGAAAATTACATGCATGATAGTTATAGTGCCTATCTTGACAATTTGGTTTTATATTCATGAGAGTTTGACCTGCTACACATTACGCAAAAATGGCTTACGAATTGCTATGTATTAATAGACAATAAAATTGATTTTTTTCACATGAACATAAACTACACACATCCAAAAATTAACATAAACATATTTTCCAAAAGTTCTAAAACTGTACATAAATATAAAATTGTTTTGAAAATCATTCAACTACATTTCAAAAACAATATATAAAATTCAATCCAGACATTTGAACTTTAGGTTTCAACAATTTTTCACCAAATTTCTCAACAAATCGACATGCTATACATTAAGTAAAAAGTCTACTTACGAAGTACTATCTAATACACAATAAAACTATATTTTTATAAATTAACATGAACTACACAAATTTGAAAAAGAACATAATTATTTTTCCCATAAATCTAAAGACTAGATATGAACGTAAAAACCTTAAAAAGACAACAAATTATGAGTTAAAAAAAAATTTCTCATTTTTTTTCCATTAAAAAAAAAAGTCCTATTGCTTACTGTTCTTTCCTATCTTCTGTCCACTCCTAGCGTAGGGAGTCTGGTTTGACACTAATGGTATTTGGATGTGCGTTGAACGCCATTTCTTCGTAACCACTACTTACTTCACTTCCAAGTGCATCCATATCATTTGACAGACCCTCTTGATCAACCCCAGCACTAAAAGATGGTATTTGAATGTGCTTCGAACTCCATTTCTTTGTTGCTGGTGGTGGTGATGGTGGGATGATTCATAGAAGACGACGATAGAAAAAGGAAGAGCAGTAGGTCCCGCCATCTAAAACCTCTATCAACACCACGCTATGGAATTGAATCTCTCGTGCTTACGAATGTCTATCTAGTAGAACCAATGATTTTGGCTTTGCAACAAGGAGAAAAGGGTTCTAGATGCTATATCGATCGAATAGGGAGGGATAGTTGAGCGGGGAGCGACGAATAGAGGTAGTAGATTTGAAATTTTTGGTTTTATTTATCTTGGTTTTGCAAATGGGAAGGAGGAGTAGGTTAGAATAAGGTCACTTTTGATGTGATGGTGGGGTAGCGTGGGATTTGTTGTGATGTTTTGAAATTTTTTGTACAAACTTTTTTTAGGTTGTGTTTGAGCTCCTTTAATTTAAAAAAAAATATATATATTATAGAATAGTAGATTGATAGAGAAAGTGTGATTAAAAAAAAAAAAATTTGGTTTGAGTGTAATATTATTTTAATGAAGAATATATGATTAAAAATGAATATTGTAGAAAATAATATGATAGAATGTAAATAATATGTGACAAATATGGACTTAACTAGTCAAATCAAATTTAATGTAAAATGTGTAAAGTATTTTAAGCCCCTATTTGGGCATGCTTGGATGAAGATTAAGAGCCTGTTTGGGAGTGATTTTGAGAATTAGTTTTTTGACCGTTAAGAGAAAAGTGGGGTCCACCTGTGAGTGAAGAAGTCAAATATGAAGGCTGAAATAGTGAAATACCAATCAAAAAATCAATTTTTTTGATGAAAAATCGGGCCCAAACAGGCCCTAAAATTGGTTTTTGGCTCGTTGCATTTGTCCGTTTAAATTTATTATTCACTTCGTTCCCTACTTTTCAGAGGAAAACAGACCTTGAATCAATATTATTTCCCACTTTTGCCCTTCCACATGATTCCAACAACCCACCCCACTTTACGTACCAAAATCAGGGGCTGTTTGGGAGCCATTAATTTCGATCAAAAATTAATTTTAGGACCGTTGCCAATTATTGTTCTGACAGCCCATGTGACTTACACAGAGAAAATGACTCTCTCTTTTTCATTACCTGCCCATTTGACTTTTCAACGGGTTTTGGGAACGTCTCAGAATTGTTTTGATACAAAGGGTAAAGTTGGAATTTTATGCCTTTTGAATTCAAATTTGCAAGAAATAATGGGGTGTAGGTTCCACGTTGATGTGATGAAAAAAATGTATTTTGGATAAAAATGGGGATCAAACGGGAGCTCAATTTCCCAATCCACCCACCACTACACCGATTTTGCAACCTAAAATCCCCTTTTCGGAGTGTAACAATACCAAGGGTAGATAACAATAAAGCAATGTTTGCTAATTTTTAACAAAGCTTCTACCATAGTCAGAGGTAGCGTAACCCAAGGTACCTCCTTGTTCGACGGCAAAGGCAAAGTGGTAGTCTGTCAAAGTCGATCGGCCTTGCGAAAATATATCGATAGCAATAGATCTCATAGTCACCAGCTCATTCACGTCTTCCACAACTTCAAGCCAATGAAAGATGCATTTTCCCTTTACTATTTCCACCGACACCAATTCTAAAAACCTGTAGACGAAACAAATGGCACATGGATCCATTCTTTTCTCCAATACAAGCTTTTCGGTTAAATATCGTCTTATTTCGAACCTGGGTAAACCTATTGATTATTTTTTATGTCTTGTTGTAGACGCTGAACAACTTAAACTCATCGAGCTCCAACGACTTTCTAGTGTAGAGTTGGCATGGGGCTCGTAAGAGTACACAATGAAATTCATACGAGATGGAGATATTCGTTTCGGCCTATGAGATGGTCATCGTCGACTGGCAGACGCTCATGCACTTGTTCAATTCAAACTCCGGCCATAATTGGAACCAGCAGTAGCTAAACAATTGATGGGATGCTCTCCGCCTAAAGCATAAGAGATTTGAGGAATTACTAAACTGCAATGGCATTGCTTAAACCCATCGACGGGCCGAATTTGCACTTCCGATGAGTGGTGGGCTCGTAAGATGTACCATCGTCTCTTGACCTACCGTTCACTTGTGTACTTCTGCATGAGATAATGCATTAATGTGCTCATTTCGTTGGATTTATTAAGTGTGTTGTTTCGTTTAATTACTGTACTAATTGGTCATTTTCTGTTTGATGTAATGCGTTTAGATTGTTGTGTAGTCATGTTGCTGGGTGTTATATGGTTCAAGGTAGGGAATAGTTTATTGTCGTATAACTGACCTTATGATCATGTATTCTATGAAATGCTGAGATTTTCAATTCTGAGTGGCTCCAAGACAATGGGAAAAGTTAGATTGAATGAAATTAATAAAACTTGGCTTATTTTAACCAAAATTGTTTCCACAATTTACGTTAAAAATCACCTATGGTTTTATATATGCACTTATTTTGGCACATGGGAATAAGACTAGGAAGAATTTAAGGACAAAGACCATCAAGAGTTGTCTGGCTATAAGGCTCTATCCAAGGACACATTCGACAGTGACAGATATACAGTCATACCAACAAAGCAATGTCAAACTGGCTTCGTGCAGTTCAAAGATAGTGGATACGAAGACCACCTTGACAAGGTACTAGTCTATGTCGAGAGTAACAGTTCAAGTGATGAGCCCGAAAATACAGATGCGACTGTAGCCAACGTAGACATGTCTGGCATACACCGCGGAGAGAAACGTAAGGTAGATTTCAGTAAGAAAAAGAGGAGAAAAAAAAAAGTATAGCTCGCGATCTTTCCTACTCTGTTGATCATGTTACAATGGCTAGTGAAAAGGTTGTTGCCAAAATCGAGAAATTCATTAGACCGGCTGTCTCAGACCCAAAGACATGCATGAAGGGATTACCGACGACTGGTAGATTGAAAAGTAGAATGATTTGTACTTTTGTGCGTGTACCTTTCTATCGCAAAAGTGCAATGGGAGATATTGGACATGTAGGATGATGCGAACGAAAATTTTGAATGGGTCGGATAGAACTGGCAAGAGTATAGCAGAGCACAGCCGCACTGTGACTTGAGTGTGACATTGAAGATGGAGGTTCGTGAACTCTGATTCATGTAAAAACATTTCATATAATTTTGTTATATTTTAATTTGTTGTCTATGAAGAAATGTTGCATGCCATGTATATGGTAATGTTAGACACTTTCGTTTGCATAGATTGTAGTCAAAATAATTGCTTGATTCAACTTTGATCTGCATAGATTCTCACCATGCATGCCTACAAATAACGCATTTGGCTATTTGTTAATATTTTCAAACAAATACTTTGTTTTTTTTTTTTTTTTTTTTTTGTATAGTTGCAGCAATCATCATTGCATTGTCTTAAAATTATTAGTGGCCTTTGAATATAAAAGGAAACGCGTGTCTTCACATTTATACATACGTCCAAAGGTGTAGTTGGATACAACCTATGATGTCAACCCATGTAGCAATTGAAGCTATGAAACTCACAAAAGATTGATTCAAAATCAAGAAAGCTAAAAAACCATAATTTTGAGTTTGACCTACAAATATTGAACCAAGCAACTAGCAATCGTCGACAATATGTTAACCTCTTGATCAGACTTGAAAATCTCACCCTGAAAGTTTGAACGCCACAAAAATTAAAATTTTGATAAGTTAGTAAATTAGTTTAGAAGAACAAGAAGAAAGCAATTTGCTTCTCAATTGAATATAGGATAAAAAGTTGTTTTACATTGTAAATAATGAGTCCTATATATAGAAAACCCATAAAAACCTAGTTGAATCGAAATTAAAAACCCTAAAGACTACAAAAGATACCAAAGAAATAGTGGTTTCTTGTAATTAGGAAACTGGCGAAAAAAAGGAAAAATTGGCCACATTTTTATACTATGCGGTTGCATAGAAACCTCTTTTGCCTTCGCTGATTTCTCTATAGCATGCGATCGTATGCCATGGAAAGCATAGCATTCTAGTCCAGCCTCTTCATTCGAAACTTGTATTGAGTTGATCCACTTCAAATCTTCCTATCAACCCAACATGAAACTTGTGACTTGCTTTCCATGGACAATGTTTCATCCATTGTAACTTGTGAGTAATCTTATTACTTCTTTAACCCTCTTTGTTCGCGACCGAGTCATTGGACCTTCTTCAATGATCAATGGGTGTTTGCTTGGACTTGTATTTATTGCTTTAATCACATCATTCCTTCCCTATTTGAAAGGATTCGACCTCTAATTTGTGCTTGCATCAAAGAAAGAAAGATCAGACATATTAACGGTAGCTGAAATATTATATTCACCAAGAAGATCTAACTTGTAGAGATTGTCATTAATCCTTTCAAGAACTTGAAATGGACTATCTCCCCTTGGTTGCAACTTTGATTTCCTTTATTTTGAAAAACGTCCATTTCTTTGGAGTATCCAAACCCAATCAACGAGTTCAAATGTCGTTCTTCTGACCCTTGTTTGCTTGCGATGCATAGTGCTTATTTTCTGCATCCTTACCTTTCAATAGAGTGATTTCACCAATTCGACATTCTTCTTTTCTAGTGGATTAAAACCATATATAATTTCAAATGGTGAACAAGAAGTAGTAGAATGTGTGGTTCTACTATATGCAAACTCAATAAATGATAAGTACTCTTCCCAACTCTTTCAATTTTTATTAATTATAATGCATAGCAATCGGTGTGTGGGTGACAAGTTGTAGATAACAATAACTTTTTGCCTAACTCATTCCACAGAACTCTCCAAAAGTGACCAAAGAATTTGATGTCCCTATCCAATATAATGCTCTTGGGAATCTCGTGTAAATGTACTACTTCCATAAAGAATATATCCGCTATATTGGTGGCATTGTCAATTTTAGGACATAGAATGAAATGTGCCATTTTACTAAACTTATCTACCACTACAAATATTGAATTTCGTCATTTCTTAGTCCTAGGTAAACCCAATACAAAGTCTATTGAAATATCAATCCAATGTTCACTAAGAAAAGGTAGAGATGTATACTATCCTTGAGGTATAATTTTAGACTTAGCCTTTTTACAAGTGATGCATCTACTATATGCCCGATCAACATCAATTTTCATCTAAAGTCAATAAAAATTCTCACCTAGCATCTCTATGGTCTTCTTAACCCAAACACACAATTTAGTTTCCCAAAATAGATAAACATCATGTCTAAAGAACCTATCCACAGCCCCCTTATCACATATATATATTAGCCAAATTCGGGTCATTACCTTAACATGTTCAAATCCAAGCAATTTAGCACTTAAGAAAATTAAAAGCACATACCTTCTTGACAGCGCATCTGTTATCATGTTTTTTTAACCTTGTTTGTAACGAATGACATACAAGAATTTTTAAATGAACTCCATCCATCTTGAGTGATCATGGTGAATAAAATCAAATTGGGAGGCCATGATGACGCTAAATATAAAGTTGGGCGATCATTGTGAAACAAAATCAAGTTGAGAGGCCATGGTGACACTATATATAAAGTTGGATGGCCATTGGCGAATTTAAGCCTATCTTTTATATATCGATGGTCAATAAAATCATATACGATTTGTCAATTAAGAGTGGAGCATTAAAATATGTAGCTTATAAAATATAATCATTGGAACATCTCCAAAAGATTCTCTAAATACAAGATAATCTCTAATTTAGAAAATCAATATTAAAAATTAGTTATAAGAGACTCTATATTTTAATTTTTAAAACTGGAGTGAGATTCGACTCTCTAAAATTATTTTTATTATATAATATTTGCATCTAATAAGTTACACATTTCAATAATTTAATTTTAAAATTATTCAAATCATATTTAAATTGATTGGACGTTGATATATAAAAAATTATTAAAATAAAAGATGAGGAAAAATCAATACATGTATCTTGAAAAAGCAAAATAAAGAGCCAACATAGAAATATAATTGTTAGATTGTATAAAATATTTTACTTTGTGAATTTAAATATGTTCTTTATTATTCATAAGTCAATTTCTATAAATAAAGAATATATTGGAGATGATTATATAAGTAAGAACAAAGAATGTCTATGGCTCTTCGAACTTAAATATTCAAACTCTTTATCTATTTTAAAAGTTGAAACGTAGAGTTTATTGGGGTTTATTTTTAAGTATTGATTATTTATAATAGAGAGTCAAACTCACTATTTATCTTATGCATAATGGCTCTTCTAGATTGAATTAAGCAGACAATTTTATATTTCTCTTTTGTAGCTTATTTATTTTTTCTCCCCTCTACTAATTTTTTCCCGATAGTTGAGTTATAGATAGAATACATTGGAGATGGTATTTGAATTTAACAATCTATTCAATATTAAGACCTTGTTTGAGTCCCATTTTGGAGAAAATATATTTTTAAATACTGACTTTTTGAAAATGTATGGTTAAAAAGTAAGATAATATTTTCGATTTATGTGCAAAATTATTTTAATAGAGAATGTGTGATTGAAAATGAATTTAGAAAAAATGAGTTTTTGGAACAAATGGAGCTCAAACAAGGACTAAATATCAATATCACCTAAATTGAAAATCTTTCTACTTACATGTTATCTAGACATAATCAATTCACTAACTCCTAAAAAATAACGCCTAGAAAATAATGCCAAACAATTAATAATGTCCCTATTTGAGCTCTGTTATAATTAGTCTTTGTGGAAAAATGTATCTTGTAATAGTAATTTTTTGAAAAATGTGTGGTTTAAGAAGAACGAAAATTTTGGATTTAATTATAATATTATTTTATTGAAAAATGTGTAGTTAAAAAGAAGAGAGAAAAAACATTTTTAAATTAGTGAAACCCAAACAAGGGCAAAATATATTGACATGACCCAATTACTGCACAGACAAATTCAAACTATAAATAAAATAAAATTTTACAATTAGAAAAATAAAAACACTGACGAATATTTTTTTCCTGAAAAAAAAAAAAAAAAAGGACTCATAACATATAACACTGTCTCTCCAAAACTCGTTTCAACTTATCAAAAATCAAGTCATAAGGCACTTAAATCTTATATATTAATTAATTAAGCATCAATTTCCAAAACTTGTCATGGAAAAGGGATATTCCAAACAAAATATACAAGTCAAGCTTTCGCCGTTGAGAGAATACAAATGTACCCAACTAAAATTCTATTTTGAACATATGCGCCTTTTTACATATGTCTCAAATTTGTTTTCTTTAATTAAGCCTCCCTTTACAAATTTATCATTTATAAAAATGAATAGTATGAAGAATAGTAGAGAGTCTCACGAAATATATGAATAGTAAATAAATAATAGTTATGAACGAATGTTTGAAATTTAAGGTTGATTTTGATTAAATTGATAGTTAAATGGAGAATTAATGTATGATAAATATATATAACTTTTAAATATATAGTGAAACTCAAATACAAAAATTTATATACTTTTTTATCATGATGAATCATCTCATATTCATAACATATAAGAGGCATTATTTTCTAGCTTTCCTTAAGCACTATAAATCAAGAATCTCATAATACACCCATAAAAGATCAATTACAGATCTCGTACTGGCTTGTTCAAAAGCTTCTCATATTTATATTCAACTGCTTGGATGATACACGTCATGACCTATATATGACATTATTTAAATAAATTAATGAGATTAACCAATAAACAGATGCCCAAACATTCTAACTTGAAATGACTCACTGTTCTTATCTTCTTTTACATATTCTAATGCCCCATTATTGGATTGATATCAAGAAGCTTCTTAATGCAATCTTTACATAATATCCATCATTAGCACTTAATTATATCTAAAATTCGAATAAATCTGAAGTACGTACCAACATGTGTTACTTGATAACAGGAGAATAAGCCATTTTCTAAGAGACACCAACCTCCCACTAATTATTTTGCGGCTTAGTTAGGATTATGCTTTAGTTGAATCATACGATATTATGATAAAAAAAAAAAGAGAAGAAGAATCATACGATGTGTTTAGCTTTTAGAAGAGTTCGACATCATATCAGATTAATCGGTAAAGATTTCAACTTCGAGCTTCATTGTCGCTCAATTATAAAGCCACGGTGTGGCTCCCATTTAAATTTTTTTTTTCTTAAACTCAATTTCAACCTTACATTTAATGAGGTCCATAATTTTTATCAATTTTTCAATTACATTCTATCAACTTTTATTTAAAATTTACAAAAAGTTTGATTTTCAGGAAAACCTAACACGGATAAAATGTAAAATTGTTACTTTGTTAGGTTCGATAAACAATAATTCGGCCTAACATAAAGATTAAAAGTTTTAGATGATGTGATTCAAAACATCATTGTTGAACCATATATTCTGGTAGTTACTGTTAGGGAATTCAATTCAGGAACTTCTATCTTTGTGTGCTTCTCCGTACGGTGACAAATATTTGGAAGCAACACTTGTTTAAGGTTTATTGGTCACGAATAAGATTGTCAAAGCAATGTAATGACACTTGGTAGATACTTTTGCAGTGGAAAAGATTGAATTGGAAATAAAGAACAAAGTCAGTCTATTTAGTGTTATTTAGATCAGTGTGATGCTTTGAAAAAAACTGTGAAATGACAATCCGAGTAAGAAATATAATGGGAGAGTTTATATGTAATTTATGCCATACAAACTGTAGACAATAGAAACAGTAAAATCTAGTTTCTCGAATTTTCAAGGTTTTGATCAATCGCAGGTTGGGGTGTTCCAAACTAGCCTGGAAAAGGGGCCATGGACGCCCGAGGAAGATAAGCTACTTACTGAATATGTAAGCCATTAGGGTGAGGGAAGATGGAGTTGTGTTTCCGGATCTTTAGGTACGAATCATCGTAACTTTTGACTCATCGTTAAAATAGATATGTTCACTAAATTTTATTGAACGAGAATGATATGATTAATGAAAAATGGCACAGGATAAGATTCGATAGTTGTATCCTTTGTCTGCTCCAACATCTCAAATGCACCTCAAGTTGTACACTTTACTAATTAGATTCAACGAGATGAAACAACATACATATATTTTCTTCTTCCTTGTTTAATTTGAAATAATCAGGGTTGAATAGGAGTTCAAAGAGTTGCAGGCTAAGGTGGGTGAATTATTTGAGGCCTGGACTCAAAAGAGGCAATATAATACCTCAGGATGAAGGAATCATCATTGAACTCCAGCCCTTGGGGGAACTAGGTAATGACACTCTCTCTCTCTCTCTCTCTCTCTCTCTCTCTCACACAAACATACACTTCACTTATCTCTTTCACTTCATTGATTGTATCTGTTGAATGTTAATTGTCACTTTTGTTGTTACATTTTGTAGCAATCATACATATTAAAATCCGTCCTTGTAGTATCTATTTTTGCTGGTTCATATGTCAATCATTGTCATGTCTTTAACCTGAAAACAAGTAGTGTGTAGCAGGTAGGAGTAGTTGATTTGAAGTATGGTAGAAGTCTTTTGTAAAATATATGTATTGCAGCCAGTCAGTGTGTATCTATGTACTGATCTCTTTTTTTTTTTTTTTTTTATATCAGAAAATCTATCTTTCTCTTCCTATTTGGATGGTAAAACCATTAGTGCTATCAACGCCCCTTTGGCCTTGGAATACGCTGCAAGGAAGAAAGGCAGATTTTTGAGAGAAAGTCAGAAAGTAACCTTCTCTAAATATAGCCTTGTGAGTGTGAGTAATGGCTTCCGGTGGTTTCACAGCTCCTTTACCTTCGGTATTTACAGGAGAAAACTATGGTTTCTGGGCTGTAAAGATGAAAACATATCTGAGAGCCTACGATCTATGGGAAATCACAGAAAACGGAACTGAACCTCCACCACTTAGAGCAAATCCCACTATTGCACAGCTGAAGCAACATAGTGAGAAGGTTGCTAAGAAGTTTAAGGCTCTTTCTTGCATTCAATCTGCTGTCTCAGATGCAATATTCACTAGGATCATAACCTGTGAAATTGCAAAAGAAGCTTGGGATAGATTAAGGGAAGAATTTTGGGGCAATGAAAGGACAAGACAGATGCAAGTATTGAATCCGAGAAGGGAGTTTGAAACTCTAAAAATGAAGGAATCAGAAACAGTCAAAGATTTTTCTGATAGGCTGATGAAGATAGTGAATCAAATTAGGTTACTCGGTGATGATTTGCCAGATAAAAGAGTAGTAGAGAAGGTCTTGATCAGCTTACCTGAGAAGCTTGAAGCCAAGATCTTCTCACTTGAAGATTCCAGGGATCTATCCATTATATCCTTGTCTGAACTTGTCAATGCTCTTCAAGCCACAGAGCAGAGGAGATTGATCAGACAGGAAGAGCAGGTTGAGGGAGCTTTATTTGTTAAAGGAAAATACAAAGCTCGAACAAGCTATAGTGTGAAGAAACCATCCAATGAAAAGAAGGGAGTTGAGAGCAACATAAATGTTGGTGAAGGGATGAAACATCCACCATGTCCTCATTGCAAAAATACAGGACATTCACCTAAATGGTATTGGTTCAGGCCAGGAGTGCAATGTAGAGCTTGCAAACAATTTGGACACATTGAAAAAGTGTGTAAAAGCAAGAATGAGAAGCAGGATCTACAGCAAGCACTGGTTGCTGAGAATCATGAGCATCAATAAGAAGAACATTTATTCACAGCAATAAATTTCAAAGCTTGCAACAGTAATGAAGCCAGGTTGTTGGATAGTGGATGCACTCATCGTATGACCTCCAACTCTAGTATCTTTAGATAAATGATATATTCAGATCAAGAGTTAAAGTTGGGAATGGAGAGTTTGTGGAAGTAAAGGGAGTTGGTGAAATAGCAGTGCAGACTTCATCAGGTAATAAAGTTATATCTGATGTTCTCTATGCGCCTAATATTGATCAAAATTTGATTAGTGTTGGTCAATTGATTGAGAAAGACTATACACTAATATTCAAAAATAATAGATGCACCATATTTGATTCACAAAATCAGAAAGTGATGAAGGTAAGGATGAGATATAGGAGTTTCCTATTAGAATGGAAAAATGTGGATGATCAGGCACTTGCAAGCACTATAATATAATCCTCTTTATGGCACAAACACTTTGGTCATGCTAACTATACATCACTCAAACATATGCATGAATTGAAGCTAGTTGAAAATATGCCTGAAATCAGTTGTAATGTTTGTGTGTGTGATGTATGCCAATTTGGAAAGCAAACAATATTACCATTTTCTAAAAATCAAGCAAGTAGGGCAACAAAAAGGCTTGAATTGGTGCATTCAGATGTCTGTGGACTAATGAGAACACCAACTATGAATGGCAGTAAGTATTTTGTCCTCTTCATAGATGATATATCAAGAATGTATTGGGTATATTTCTTGAAAATGAAATCTGAGGTAGCAAGTGTATTTAAGAAGTTTAAGAATTTGGTGGAAAATGAATGTAATAGGAAAATCAAAGCTATCAGATCAGATAAAGGAACAGAATATTGTTGTAGTCAGTTTGATAAATTTTGTGAAGATATGGGAATCAAGTATCAGCCGACTATACCTTATTCTCCCCAACAGAATGGTATATATGAAAGGAAAAATAGAACGGTTATGGAGATGGCAAGATACTTGATGTTTGAGAAAAAAGTACCTAAGGAGTTCTGGGCAGAGGCAGTAAATACAGTTGGTATCTACTCAGCAAATTGCCTACAAAATCTTTGGATAAAAAAAATACCCTTTGAAGCTTGGTATGAAATAAAACCTGATGTATCTCATCTGAAAGTGTTTGGTAGTGTTTGCTTTATTCATGTTCCTGATGTTAAGAGGGATAAATTGAGTCAAAAGGCTAAGATAGGTGTCTTGATTGGTTTTTGGAATAATGCCAAATGATATAGAGTTTTCAATCCACAAAGTAAGAAGGTGAGATCCAGTAGAGACATCAAAGTTGATGAGGAATCTACATGGAATTGGGAATCAAGTTCAATCTAGCAACCTTATAATCCAATAGCAATTTTTAGGTAGATGATACTAATGTTAGTGAAGAAGAAGGAGAGTCGAATAGTGACTCAGAATCTGAAAATGCTATGCTGAAAACAAGGCCACTTGTAGACATATATGCTAGGTAGAATGTTGTGGCATTGGAGACTTCAAACTTTGCTGAAGCAGGAGGTTCTAAAGAGTGGATGGCTGTAATGAAAGAGGAGCTAAACATGATTGAAAATAATTGAACTTGGGTGTTGATAGACCAAAAGATAAACATGTAGTCGGAGTGAAGTGGGTATACAAAACAAAGTTAAATCCAGATGGATCTGTCAATAAACTTAAAGCCAGACTGGTTGTGAAAGGATATGCCCAACAATATGGAATAGACTTCACTGATACGTTTGCTCCAGTAGCCAGGCATGAAACCATTAGAATGCTTTTTGCTATAGCAGACTGAGGTTGGAAAATCTACCAATTGGATGTTAAATTAGCATTTTTGAATGGACGCATAGAGGAAGAGATTTTCATCGAATAACTCGAAGGTTTCCAATTGGTAGAAAATGAAGAGAAAGTTTATCTACAAAGAAAGGCCTTGTATGGACTTAAACAATCTCCAAGAGCCTGGTACAGCAGGACAGATGAACATTTGAGCAAACTTGGCTTCTTGAGAAGTTTGAATGAACAAACTTTGTACATAAAACAAGAGGAGAAAGAGATGATCATTATCTCCTTGTATGTGGATGATCCCTTGATTACTGGTGGTAGTTATACAATGATTAAGAAGGTGAAAAATGAATTTAAAAAGGTGTTTGAAATGACTGACTTAGGAGAAATGCATTATTTTCTTGGCATGGAAATATTCCAAATTCAAAGTGAGATATTTGTTTGTCAAAGAAAATATATTAGGAAGATGTTGAAGAAATTCAATAAGGAAAACTGCAAGTGACTAAGTACTCCTCTAGTTCAAAATTTGAAATTATCGAAGGATGATGGAGCCAAGAAAATTGATGAAAAAATATATAGAAGTATGGTTGGATGCCTGCTATACTTAACCTCGACTAGACCTGATCTCATTTTTGCTGCCAATATCTCATCCAGATTTAGGCAAGAACCAGGTGAACTTCATTTCCCAGCTGCAAAAAGAGTGCTGAGATATGTAAAAGAAACTAAGGAACCGGGAATCTAGTTCAAGAAATCAAAAACCTTGTTTCTAACCGGATTTACATATAGTGATTTGGCTGGCTCTGTTGATGACATAAAGAGCACATCTGGTTATGTATATTATGTTGGATCAAGTGTTGTATATTGGAATTCTATGAAACAGTAAAAGGTGGCACAATCAACTGTAGAGGTAGAATATATAACAACTTCAGAGGCCACAAATCAAGCAATATGGCTAAGGAAAGTCTTGGAGGATTTTAATCACAAGCAAGAGGAAGCTAGAGTCATTTACTGTGATAATCAGTCAGCAGTAGCAATGGTGAAGAACTCGATGTTTCATGGAAGGACAAAGCACATAAAGATCAACTATCACTCAATAAGAGAAGCTCA
>NW_019252792.1:0-1235 GCF_002742605.1 Olea europaea var. sylvestris | reverse complement strand
AATAATTTCTAGACCAAGAAAATATGTGAGAGAGCCGTGATCCTTCATGTGAAAGAGTCCTTTAAATGCTGTTTTAATTAGGAAATCATAACTGAATCTATACTCGTGATAATTATATCGTCCACATACACTAAGATAACGACAATACCAGACTTAGTTTTGCGAAGAAATAAAGATGCATCATACTTGCTTTTGAGAAAAGCAAATTTAAGTAGAGTAGAGGCAAATTTCTCATACCAAGCACGGGGTGCCTGCTTAAGACCGTACAAAGATCGACGTAACTTGCACATAGCAGAGGTAGGAGCGGAAAGTAAACCAGCTGGAGGACGCATATAAACATCTTCCTTGAGATCTCCATGAAGAAATGCATTTTTCACATCCATTTGATGTAAACCCCAATTTTGAGAAGCAACAATAGTCAATATAGTGCGGATAGTGGTCATTTTAGCCGCCGGAGCAAAAGTCTCATCGTAATTCACACCATATTCTGGATTATTTCCAAGAGGTACTAAACGGGCCTTATTTCTGTCCAAACTACCATCAGATTTAACCTTAATAGAATAGACCCACTTACAACCAAGTGGAGTCATACCTGCTGGACAATCTACCAATTCCCAAGTCTTATTAGCTTCAAGAGCACATAGTTCCTCCTTCATGGCCTGCTGCCAACATTTTTCTTTAACTGCCTGTGAGTAACTGGTAGGAATAACAATAGAGAATATAGTGGCCAAGAGTGCAGAATTGCAGGTACATACCATAAGTGACTCAAATCCATAACGGTTAGGAGGATCAGAAACTCTAGAGGAGCAGCGCAAGGGAGCAGATGGTAAGGCACGAGCAGAAGGGGGCAGCACTTGAAGTCTTCGCTCATAGACCATACCTAGCTTATACCTTTCAACCTGATTATTAGGAGTACTAGAGGTGTCATCAAAAGAAGGTAAGAGAGAAAGAGAAGGATTCTGTGATGAAGACATAGGAAAGAACCATTGATTTTCACAAAAGAGCACATTTCGTAAAACACGAACCCGATTAGAGTTTGGATCATAGGATAAATACCCTTTTTGTGTGACACTATATCCTAAGAACGCACAACATACGGACTGAGCAGAAAGCTTGTTCCTGTTTGGTGGAGGAAGATGCATAAAACACACACACCCAAAAGTGTGTAGATTTGAGTAGGTAGGATTGCGATGATGAAGTTTGAAATATGGAGACTGAAAATTTAGAACTTGGGA
>NW_019252791.1:0-1235 GCF_002742605.1 Olea europaea var. sylvestris | reverse complement strand
TCATCTCCAGAGCCACTGATAAAAGCTTGCCTTTCTTCAAAGTATTGAAGCAAGGAAAGAGATTTCAGTGGACTTCGGAATGCGAAGAGGCCTTCGAGTCTCTGAAGAAACACCTAGGTGAATCGCCCCTCCTATCGAAACCCCATCCGGATGAATCACTGTTGCTGTATCTAGCAGTGTCAGATGTGGCAGTCAGCGCGGTCCTAACCAGGGAAGAAAATGAGCGTCAACTGCCGGTATATTACATCAGCAAAGCACTTCTCCCAGCTGAAACACGCTACTCCGACATGGAAAAATTGGCACTCGCACTTATTACAGCTTCGAGAAAGCTGAGGCCATATTTCCAAGCTCACTCAATACAAGTCCTCACCAATTTCCCCTTAAGGCAAGTAATGCAGAAGACGGACGCGTCGGGACGCCTACTGAAATGGGCTATCGAGCTCAGCGAGTTCTATCTCACATTCCGACCTAGACACGCTATCAAGGGCCAGGCCCTTGCCGATTTCATGGTCGAATTTACCAAAGCCCCAGAGATGGAGGCCCTGATGGAGCCAGCCGAGCCCCCGCATGGAAATTGTTTGTAGATGGGTCTTCAGGAGAGGCAGGCGCAGGGGCGGGAATCGTGCTGGAAAGCCCGGAAGGTCATTTCTTGAATTGTATGGTAAGATTCGGCTTCGGAGCCTCGAACAACGCAGTCGAATATGAGGCCCTTCTGGCAGGACTAAGGCTCGCCAAGGAAATGCAGGTCAGGAAGCTTCTGGCAAGCAGTGATTCTCAGCTCGTAGTGAATCAGGTGAATGGGGATTTCGCGGCCAAAGATGATAACATGCGCGCATACTTGAAGCTGGTTCTGGACATAATTCCCCATTTCGAAAAGTTCGAACTGACTCAAGTCCCCCGTCTAGAGAATGCCCATGCAGATGCCCTCTCAAAGTTGGCCAGCAGCGTGAACTCAGAGCTTCTGAACATCGTCCCCATTGAGCACTTATCAAAGCCCTCCACCTTCGAGGGTGAAGAGTTACTATGGATAGAAGGCACCCCATTGTGGATGCAGCCCATAATTGCATATCTAAAAGAGCAAACGCTGCCTGCTTCCAGAAGTGAAGTAAGGAAGTTAAGAAGAAGGGCTGCACACTTCATCCTTCAAGAAGAAACCCTTTACAAGAGGGGCTTTGCCTCTCCCCTTCTTCGATGTGTAGGCGGCAAAGAGGCCACCTACGTACTCAGAGAAATAC
>NW_019252790.1:0-1235 GCF_002742605.1 Olea europaea var. sylvestris | reverse complement strand
AGCACTGAGAAGACGAAAAATTAAACAACATATAGACAAAATATTTGGAAAACAAAATAAAGGAAAAGAAAAGAAGAAATGAATAGAAGAACGGGAGAATGAAGGAAAGAAGTATGGGAGGTTGCTTTGGGAAATGGAGGAAGTCAGGGAAAAATGGTTCATATGGACGGTTGCGTGAAGAGGAGGTGATGCGTGATGAAAATATAGAAGACCAAAAAGTAAAAATTAAAAAAACGTCATTTTACATTTTGTACAGTAATATGGGATTCATTTACTGTTCAATGAATAGTGTCATCTCCTTCCCATTTTTAAGAGAAGTTAGAAAAGCTGTAAAATTACAAATATACACTCGTCTTTAAATAAACAAAAATAAAAATAAAGAATACATTGCAACTATATTTTCAAAATTTTCAAAAAAGTACAAATAAATTCCAAATAAATAATTAAAAAATAAAGTAATTTTTGTTTTTTAATTATTTATTTAAAATATATTATTTTTTTGAAATTTTTGAGAGTATAATTGCAATTTGTTCTTTATTTTTCTTTTTCTTTATTTTTGTTTATTTAAAGAAAAGGGTATATTTGTCATTTTACAATTTTTAATTGAGAAAATAGATGAAAATAATGATTTTTACCATGAAATATAAAAGTAAGGGTAAAAATGTCAAAAAATGAAATGTATGGATGTTTTGCACAATAATGATAAAAGGTAGGGACGTTTTGTGCTAATTACCCTTTTAATAATTTATTTGGACTCATTTACACTTTTAAAAAAATGCTTGGGAGTATGATTGCCATTTATTGTTTGACTTTTCTTTTCTTTTTTATCGTTTTATTTAAATATGGGGTATGTTGGTCATTTTACACGAGAAATTTGATGAAAAGGATGATTTTCGCAGTAAAAGATGAAAGTAAGTGTAAAAATGCCAGAAAATAAAAGGTAATGACGTTCTATGCTAATTACCCTTAAGCAATATATATATAAAGGCTTGGAACCATCCAAATTTTCATTATATAACTGTGACTTTATTGCATAACATTTTCTATAGTAAACTCCCTACTTAGTTACTATAATAATATGGAACCGATTTATTATTATTATACTAAAGAACCAAAAACTGTAAATCCAATAAACTCGATTGTTCCTTCATTTTATTTAAAAAATATTTTAAAGTACTACTATTTGTACGTAATGATATATATAATTATAACATAAAACTTTAGAGAGAGAGAGA
>NW_019252789.1:0-1236 GCF_002742605.1 Olea europaea var. sylvestris | reverse complement strand
AATGATATCTCCCATGAAAAATGTGAATCCCGTTGTGCTTTTCCTTTCATCCAAATCATCGGACCAATCGCTGTTATTGTATCTAACAACTTTCAAATGACTAAAATGAATAAAAAAACGAACCACAATTAATTGTACCTTTAATATAATGAAAAATCATCTTTGCGCCCTTCATGTGGGTAATGGTATACTCCATGTAACAACTAACAATGCCAATTCCATAGATACATGTCAAATACCGCAAGCTTCTTGAAAGTTGTAGGATTTACCTTTTCTCCATCATCAATTCTTGGCAACTTAATTCCACAATCAACGGGTGCGTTTGTCGGCTTGCATTCTTCCATGAACTTCATAAGCATCTCTTTTACGTAGACTTCTTGAGAAACAAAAATACCTTCATCACTTCACTTTACTTCTGTGCCAAGATAGTACGTCATCAATCTAAGATTGGACATTTCAAATTCTTTGGTCATACTTTTCTTGAATTCCTCGCATACAAGCATACTATCAACATATCCCTATTTTTGTTCACCTTGACATAAAGAGCATGTTTGTGTGGGCACCTTTAGAAATTATTATCTTTAAAATACTTGTCAATTCGACTATAAAATGTCCTCGGTGCTTGTTTTAATCCATATTATATATTGATCAATTTTAAGGCTTCATTTTCTTGTTCCTTCTCTTCTTATCTAAGTGGTTGTTTAATGCAAACTTCTTCTTCACTATATCCAAATAGAAAAGAGGATTTCAAATATATTTGATGAATTTCCATTTGTTTAGAGCATCCAAAGACATAATCAATATTATTTTTTTACGCGGGCAATGGGAGCAAATGCTTCATCATAGTCAATGTCGGGTCTTTGATTGTACCATATGATGACCAATCTTGCCTTGTGTCTTTCAACTTCTCCTTTAACATTTTTCTTTGTTATATATACCCATTGTAGTCCAATTGTCCTTTGACCTTCTAGAAGTGTTGCTACCTCCATGTACCATTCTTCAATATTGCTTTAATTTCTTCATCCATGGCTTTTTTCACTTTGTTCTTTGCACCGCTTCTTTAAAACTTATTGGCTCATAATTTACAGGAAGACAAAAAAGTGTTAGTTCATTTTGATTTCAAGTACTGCCTCATATAATTCTCGTAAGCTCCATCTCCATCGTCTCCTTGGTAGTGTGATTAAGCTTGAACTTGCACTTGGTAAGTGTCCATGAGGGCTTACTTGTGATGAATGA
>NW_019252788.1:0-1236 GCF_002742605.1 Olea europaea var. sylvestris | reverse complement strand
AGCCACCACTGAATTCCGATCTCATTCGATAGTACAATTTCAGTGCCTCATAAACAGATCCATTTTGAGAATATCCACTAATTATTGAGTTCTGCGCGATCACATTCTTATCTGAAAAATTCTCAACTAAATAATTTGCATCTCCTATTCTACGATGCTTTGCATACATGTCCACTAGAGCATTGGTCACATTAGCATCATCTAATCCAAGCTTAATAGCTTGACTATGAACTGACGCACCCAACTTCAGATTGGGTGATTGTGCACAAGCTGAAAGAATGCTAGCCAAGGTAACTGAATTCAGCATAACACCTTGCCATGTCTTGTCTGTAAACAACAGCAGTGCATCTTCTGCATAGCCACTCAGGGCATAACCAATGATCATGACAGTCCATGAAACAAGATCAATAATGGAGAGCTCATTAAAAATCAAACTGGCTTCTCTAATTGTGCTACACTTCACATACATATCCACAAGAGCAGTAACTAAGTATGAGTTCACCTCAATCCCATTCTTGATCACGTACCCATGCACCCACTTCCCCTGATGCAAAGCCCCTAACTTTGCACATGTTATCAATACACTCCCAAAAGTGTACTCATTTCCTTCGGCCAAGCCATCTCACATCTGGTTAAACAAAACTAACCCTTCTTGAGCACAATCATTCTGAACATACCCAGCAATGATTGATGTCCAACAAACTACGTTTCTATTCAGAATCCTATCAAAAACTTTGCGAGCAGTTTCAGTATCACGGCACTTAGTATACATATCAACAAGGCCAATCAATACAAAACTATCAGGTATCCCTACCTTAATTATATAACCATGCAATTTCCTCCCTTCACTAAAATTCCTCGACTCACTGCACGCCTTCAACACGATAGAAAACACAGTGTTATCCAATACAATAAAAGTCCTCATAAACTCATAAAACCCAATAATCTCATCAAACAAAGCATTCATAAAGTACCATCTAATCATCAATTTATAGGAAGCAAAATCTGGGCTTGGAAAGATTTAAAAGGTGGAAAAACAGATTTAATTGAATTGAGTGGATTGAATCAAGTGTTGATTCAAGATTAGTGGAATTCATTACTGAAGTTAAGGTTCTGGATTCATAAATGGTTCTTGAAATTGCGAAACGGGGGATATTTCTATGCAAAAATGAGATGAGCTTCATTATTTTGTTCATTTTACATCTCATTTGTATTAGTTTTTGGTTTTGTTGGGTA
>NW_019252787.1:0-1236 GCF_002742605.1 Olea europaea var. sylvestris | reverse complement strand
ATGCAGACCATCTTTCCCTACCACAAAGCCTAAAAACAATAGCTTAGATGTACAAAATGTGCACTTCTTCAAGTTGATGTACAGCTGATTTTCCTTCAGAACCTCCAGGACTTGCCTCAAGTGAGCTAGGTGATCCACGTTAGACTTGCTGTAAATAAGGATATCATCGAAATACACCACAACAAAAGACCTAATAAAAGGACGGAGAATCTGGTTCATCATCCTCACGAAAGTACTTGGGGCATTTGAAAGTCCGAATAGCATCACCAACCATTCATAAAGTCCGTCCTTACTCTTGAAGACAATCTTCCATTCATTTCCTGGCTTAATACCGATCTGGTGATAATTACTACGGAGATCTATTTTTGTCACGCCCCAAATTAACATTGATATCTATACACAACCTAGATATAGAATTTTATATATTTTTTTTGTTTGTTAAGTTCTAATCACCTGTGACACGATCATATAACATATCGAAACCCAAAATCATATCGTCATAATCCAACATATATATTCTGAGCTTATAAACATGTCTACAGGCCATTTCAAAAGTACACTATATAGGATTCTAAAATATAACCCAACAGATAGCATGCTACAAAATAACCCTACAGGTCGTCATCCTTGTACATCAAACTCTGGAATCCTGTAGGAGCTCCACAGCTAGCCATACTCTCTATGTAGTTCCGTGCTCACCTACAATGCAAGAACTACATAAGCCCATGCTTAGTAAGCAAAATTATGCATGTTCTGAACATGAGTAATAACGACATATGACACCATGCCATTTACTTTAAATAGCACAATAAAAAAGTATCACATTTCAATATTCGTCAAAGTCTACTAGAAATCATTTCACTTGAAATCTTTCATTTCATTGGGCCCTTGACCTACCTACTATGCAGTGGATAGATCTCTGCATAATATCAATATCAATATCAATAATCAAATGGCCAATATAAACTCAACATCGACGAGTGGACCATCCTCTCGTGACCACTAGAGGCCCATCCCCGAACTACCCCTATGATCACTCAAGAAGTCTCCCACTCGGCAACGCCAATAATCATAATATCACAAGGGCACAGTCGAGTGGTCCGCCCTCATGTGATCACCAAAGGCCCATCCCCTGTCTACCTTTGCAATCACTTAGGAAGTAACACCCACAATGTCAAACATATCACATAAGCATGCCTCACATGCCTCGGTACCCTAGTAGTGGTCACTAAAACA
>NW_019252786.1:0-1236 GCF_002742605.1 Olea europaea var. sylvestris | reverse complement strand
TATATATATAACATGGAGGTTAGAAAATTTTCACCACAAAAGTATTATACACACGTGGTAGAGAACTAAATTCTAGCCACAAGTATTTCAAAGTTGAATTCGCATCATTATTTTTAACTTTACGTTTAACAAGGTTGGATAACGAGGCATAGTTGTTCTGTCCCGTTTAAATTGTTTATTTTCATGTTATTGAATTATTATACTTGTGAAAGTTTAAAGATATGATATGTATGTTATAGCCATTCGATACCAAAGATATGATGTTTATTGAGCTCTTACTGATTTCTAAAGATATGATGATGATATGATATTTTTGACACATGATTTAAATATTTTTATTCAGGATTATATCATGATTTTCTGTGCCCTTTTCCCTACTCCTCATAGGTTAGAACTGGTCGTTGGTTTTTAGGCGATGAGGTGCGGTCATGATGCCAAAAAATTATGGAATTCAATAAAAATAATCTAGAGTAACATGACTTTGGATCTTTATTTTTCATTAGTATTTTAGTTTTATTTCCATTTGAAATTTGTTATTTAGAATTTGGGACATGTTTCAATTGATTATGTTTCCTATTTGTTCTATTTATTGTTGGTGGAACGTAAATTTTCATGTTGGGATACTTGACAAGTTTATTTAACTATTGAAACGAAACTTTTACTAACGATTTAAATATTTAAAATTTGGGTTGTTACAAAAAGTTTCTGCTATTAGACTTCATTTTGGAAAGGCCAGATTCCACAAGAGCCAATTTTATCCTAGTATTCTCCAGCTGGCTGAGAACCAATACTTTCTCATTCCTTGCCTTGTCTAGCTCTTTGGAAATAGAAAATTGTTTAGCTTTAAATGATTGAAGCTCCTCTCTGAGGCGTAGAAGCTCAGCATTAGTTCTAGTGACATAAGCAGAATGGCTTTCATTGACCTACTCCAAGTCCTTAGTTATTCTAGTGGCATCAACTGCTAAAAGAGCATCCTTCACAGTCAAAGACTTAGAGCCTTTACTCATGTCCTCATATTTTTTCTTCTCTTTTTTAACTTTCCCCAACTTCTTTTGGAAAACTTCACATTTCTTTTCTAAAGAGCCAGCTTTTTTTCAAAATTTTCAGCTCGCAAAATGCAGACTTCATGTTCAGTCTACTGATTGTTTGAAGGACAGCGGCTCGTAAAAGATGAGCATCGAATCTAATTTTCCCTTAACCGAGGTCATAATCTACAAACTTCTCCCAAGAGGAGTT
>NW_019252785.1:0-1236 GCF_002742605.1 Olea europaea var. sylvestris | reverse complement strand
TGATCGTTTTCGAAAAATTGCTAGTCTAATTCGATTGGAATCGAGCCAATGAAAAGTGGTTTTCGATTTCATGATAACTTCGGCTTGATTATTTTCGGAAAATTGCTAGTCTAATTCGATTGGAATTGAACGAATGAAAGTGGTTTTCGATTTCATAATTCGATTGAAATCGAGCCAATGAAAAGGGGTTTTTGATTTCATGATAACATCGGGTTTGTTCGTTTTTGGTGAATGGCTAGTCTAATTCAATTGGAATCGAGCCAATGAAAAGTGATTTTGATTTCATGACAACTTCGAATTTGATCATTTTTTGAAATTGCTTGTCTAATTCGATTGGAGTTGAGCAAAGTAAAAGTGGTTTTGATTTCATGATAACTTCGAATTTGATCATTTTCAGAAATTGCTATTCTAATTCGATTGGTATCGTGCCAACGAAAGGTGGTTTTTGATTTCATGATAACTTCGGTTTTATTCATTTTTTGCATAATGCTAGTCGAATTGGATTGGAATCGAGTATATGAAAAGTGGTCTTTGATTGCATGATAAATTCGGGTTTGATCATTTTCGACGAATTGCTAGTCCAATTCTATTGGAATCGAGGCAATGAAAAGTGGTTTTCGATTTCATTAAAACTTCGGGTTTGATGATTTTCGGCAAGTTGCTAGTCTAATTCGATTGGAATCGAACCAATGAAAATTGTTTTTGATTTGATGATTGCTTCGGGTTGGTTTGTTTTTGTCGAATTGCTAGTCTAATCCTATTGGAATCGACCTAATGAAAAGTTATTTTTTATTTCATGATGACTTCGGGTTTGATAGTTTTCGACAAATTGCTAGTCTATTTCAATTGGAATCGAGCTAATGAAAAGTGGTTTTTGATTTCATTATAACTTCAGGTTTGTTCGTTTTTGACGAATTGCTAGCCTAATTCGATTGGAATCGAGCCAATGAAAAGTGGTGTTTGTTTTTAGGATAACATCGGGTTTGTTCGTTTTCGACAAATTGCAAGTCTAATTCGATTGGAATGGAGCCATGAAAAGTTGTTTTTGATTTCATGATAACTTCGGGTTTGTTTGTCTTCGATGAATTACTAGTCCAATTCGTTTGGAGTTGAACCATTGAAAATTGGTTTTGATTTCTGGATAACTTGGGGTTTCTTCATTTTTGGCGAATTGCTAGTCTAATTCGATTGGAATGGAGCCAATGAAAACTGGTTTTTGATTTCATGATAAGTTCG
>NW_019252784.1:0-1236 GCF_002742605.1 Olea europaea var. sylvestris | reverse complement strand
GACGAAATTGCCCCCGCGCGATTTTTATTTCCGATCAATCAGTCAAATTTGGGCCCATTCCGACACCGTCGCGAAAAATGACGGAATTGTCCCCGACCCGATTTTTGTTTCCTATCAATCAGTCAAATTTGGGCCCATTCCGACACCGTCGCGAAAAATGAAGAAATTGCCCCCGGCGCGATTTTTTTCCCATCGATCAGTCAAATTTTAACAGATTCCGACACCGTCGCGAAAAATGACGAAATTGCCCCCGGCGCGATTTTTGTTTCCGATCAATCAGTCAAATTTGGGCCCATTCCGAGACCGTCGCGAAAAATGAAGAAATTGTAACCGACGCGATTTTTGTTTCCGATCAATCAGTCAAATTTGGGCCTATTCCGAGACCGTCGCGAAAAATGACGGAATTGCCTCCTGCGCGATTTTTGTTTCCGATTAATCTGTCAAATTTTAGCCAAATCCGACACGGTCACGAAAAATGACGAAATTGCCCCCAGCGTAATTTTTGTTTCCGATCAATAAGTCAAATTTTGGCCCATTCCGACACCGTCGCGAAAAATGACGAAATTGCCCCCGGCGCAATTTTTTTTCCGATCAATCAGTCAAATTTTAGCCCATTCCGACACCGTCGTAAAAAATGACGAAATTGCCCCCGGCGGGGTTTTTTTTCCCATCGATCAGTCAAATTTTAGCTGATTCTGACACCGTCGCGAAAAATGACGAAATTGCCCCCGGCGCAATTTTTTTTCCGATCAATCAGTCAAATTTTAGCCCATTCCGACACCGTCGTAAAAAATGACGAAATTGCCCCCGGCGGGGTTTTTTTTCCCATCGATCAGTCAAATTTTAGCTGATTCTGACACCGTCGCGAAAAATGACGAAATTGCCCCCGGCGCAATTTTTTTTCCGATCAATCAGTCAAATTTTAGCCCATTCCGACACCGTCGTAAAAAATGACGAAATTGCCCCCGGCGGGGTTTTTTTTCCCATCGATCAGTCAAATTTTAGCTGATTCTGACACCGTCGCGAAAAATGACGAAATTGCCCCCGGCGCAATTTTTGTTTCCGATCAATCATTAAAATTTGGGCCCATTCAGACACCGTCGTGAAAAATGACGAAATTGCCCCCGACGCGATTTTTGTTTCCGATCAGTCCGTCAAATTTGGGCCCATTCCGACACCGTCGCGAAAAATATCGAAATTGCCCCCGGCGCGATTTTTGTTTCCGATCAATCAATC
>NW_019252783.1:0-1236 GCF_002742605.1 Olea europaea var. sylvestris | reverse complement strand
TGTCAAAACTCCACTCTACGCATTGAATCAGGGTCTGGGACGATCACCAATGATTCCAGAAGGGTCGAAATTCCTAAACCCCAGATCCCAAACCCTAAACCCAAAACCAAAATCAAACCGTCAACCGCACTTTCTCTCTCTAGCCCAAAACGCTATCCATTCTCTCTAAAATGGGAGACAAATCACAAAAATCTTCAAAAATCTTGATCCAGCACCCGACATACCACCTTTACCCGGTGGATTTCAACCCCGAACAACCCAAAATCATCCAGTACTTCAAGCTACAGTGGTTTCGGAAGCAATAGAATCAGATCTATATGAAAATGTTGATGGCACGAATCCCAATGTTGTCAAAACTCCACTTTACGCATTGAATCAGGGTCTGGGACCATCACCAATAATTCTAGAAGGGTCCAAATCCCTAAACCCCAAACCCTAAACCAAAACCAAACCCTAAACCGCACTTTCTCTCTCTATCCCAGAACGCTCTCCCTTCTCTCTAAAATGGGAGACGAATCACAAACCTTCAAAAATCTTGATCCACCAACCGAAGTAACACCTTGACCCGATGGATTTCAACCCCAAACAATCCAAAATCTTCCAGCACTTCAAGCTACAGTGGTTTTGGAAGCAATAGAATTAAAATTTTATGAAAATGTTGATGGCACGAATCCCAATGTTGTCAAAACTCCACTCTACGCATTGAATCAGGGTCTGTGACGATCACCAATGATTCCAGAAGGGTCGAAATCCCTAAACCCCAGACCCCAAACCCTAAACCAAAATCAAACCGTCAACCGTACTTTCTCTCTCTAGCCCAAAACGCTCTCCATTCTCTCTAAAATGGGAGACAAATCACAAAAATCTTCAAAAATCTTGATCCAGCACCCGACATACCACCTTTACCCGGTGGATTTCAACCCCGAACAACCCAAAATCATCCAGTACTTCAAGCTACAGTGGTTTCGGAAGCAATAGAATCAGATCTATATGAAAATGTTGATGGCACGAATCCCAATGTTGTCAAAACTCCACTTTACGCATATAATCAGGGTCTGGGACCATCACCAATGATTCCAGAAGGGCCGCAATCCCTAAACCCGAAATCCTAAACCAAAACCAAACCCTCAACCACACTTTTTCTCTCTAGCCTAGAACGTTATCCCTTCTCTCTAGAATGGGAGACAAATCACAAACCTTCAGAAATATTGATCCACCACCCGACATACCACCTTT
>NW_019252782.1:42912-44764 GCF_002742605.1 Olea europaea var. sylvestris | reverse complement strand
CTTCCCTCCAAATTATTGTATTATTTTCTTCCATTAAAAATTGATATAATTTGAATGCATTTAATTATAGCAAGTGAGTTTAGCTTTTCAAATTTGGAGAGCCAAACTCAGTTTCTAAAATGCAAATTTATAGAGTTTATTAGAACATAATTTTAAATATTGACTTTGTAGAATAGAGAGCCTTATACTTTCAGAGTCTCTTAGAGATATTCTAAGAATAGATATTAAATGATAAGTTAGAATAATAACTTAATGCATATATTAGTGCTATTAATGTAAAATATGAAGATTGAAAAAGGGTATAGCTGCCAAAAGAAAAGGTACAAGGACAAAATGGGAAAGTGAATGTTTCTCACCTATAATTGGTAGATTTTTAAATCAGTCAAACGGAAGCTCAATGACGGAGGCAGTGGATAATTTGTGCCCAAATTAAATTTATTTAACCCATTTCAACATTGGCGTCTGTTTCTTGTTTTTTATCTAACATATAACTTAATGAGGTTATTATTTTGATTAAATAAAGATAAATTAAAAATGGTATTAACATAGTTTTATATCGATTTTGCAGGGAAGGGGGAAAATCAAACTCGAACTATCATTATTGTCATCGTTCCAATTGTTGTTTGTCTAATACTTGCTCTTTGCATTGGTATCTATTTAAAAACCAAAAAAAATCGTACATGGGAAAAAGTTGACCGTAAGTTTACATTTCTAGTTTTACGTAGGTCCACACCTATCTATGATATTTTTTAATTACAATTTACCTGAGATATTTCTTTATACTTTGGTCAAGTTGATGGGGAGATCAGTACTATTGAATCCTTACAATATGATTTTAGTACGATAAGAGCTGCAACAGACAATTTCTCTGATGCTAACAAGTTGGGGGAAGGTGGATTTGGTATTGTTTACAAGGTTAAGTATTTAATTGAATTGTTAGGTGTCATACATAATAAACTATTTGGAAGTTCATGTAATTTTCACATATCATTTAATCTCAGGGAAAACTCCCAAAAGGAAACGAAATCGCAGTAAAAAGGTTGTCCCATGATTCAGGGCAAGGTGACTTGGAATTTAAGAATGAGGTCTTGCTACTAGCGAGACTTCAACACAGGAATCTGGTTAGGCTCTTGGGTTTCACTGTTGAAGGAAATGAAAGACTTCTTATATACGAATGGGTTCAGAATGGAAGTCTCGACCGCCTTATATTTGGTAAGATTTTGTTATTCTTTTAAGTAAATCATTTTTCAAAATTCTTAAGCAATCTGGTTGCTCATGTATGTATGGCTAATTAATTAGAGCATAATTATTGTTATTTGAGGGTAATTATCATTATTGTAGATCCAAACAGTCCGTGTATGGATTGGGAAAAGCGCTACATAATTATCAGTGGTGTTGCTAAGGGACTTCTTTATCTACATGAAGATTCTCGGCTTAGGATCATTCACCGAGATCTCAAAGCTAGCAACGTTCTGTTAGATGGAGAGTTGAACGCCAAAATTTCAGATTTTGGTATGGCAAGATTATTTGTCCCGAACGAAACTCAGCACAGCACTAGCAGAATAGTAGGAACATAGTAAGCAATTTACAAAGTGCATGTCTCATAGTATCATTTAGTTTATTTTTACAAAGTGGTTGTTATGAAAAAGAAAATATGAAGTGATGCACAAAACTAAACGTATATGGTCATGTTAATAACTAAACATAGCTAGATGATTATTTTATTAAACTCGAGGCTAATGATATACTTACAAACTAACCATCACAGCGGATACATGGCACCTGAGTATGTAATACATGGACACTTCTCTGTTAAATCAGATGTCTACAGCTTTGGTATCCTAATTTTGGA
>NW_019252782.1:31727-34240 GCF_002742605.1 Olea europaea var. sylvestris | reverse complement strand
TGTATAAAATTGAATTTAGCTTTTGATTTCGACTTTAAACTACATATATAATGTAAATTAGTACTACTATGTTTGTTATGTTGAACTAAACAATATTAACTTTATACGATTATGTACTCGTCCTACTAAATAACAATAGCTAGCATGATCGGAAAAGTTTGTTTGTAATTGGTCCCTCTAGAGAGTTTTGGTTCAAATCATTTTTGCGACTAGAATAATTTATTCAATTCGACACTATTATTCTATCTAAGTCATTCTCCATCAGCCTTCTTGTTTGAGATAAAATAAACCATTCAGCAAATAAACTTGTGGGTAATTTTCAGAGAAGAAAAATCTTGTTGAAATGGTCAATGAGAGAGACGTATATCACTGTCATGCAACTTCTTAATTAATTATGGATTTATCCTCCTCATTATTGTCGTTATGGACCACCTCTAGATGACTTTTGAATTTTGAAATTTTAATGCAAAAGCCGTCGATTTTCCTAGTTAGTCCTGGAAAACAAAACTTGGTTTGATCTTTCATGGGTTAAGAACTCAATTGGTCATATTTTGACAGTTCAGTCACCAAACTTTTTTGTTGCATAGATGATGATCATGCATATTAATTCTTTTAGTTAAGTCACAGTCTACGCATTTGTTCATTGATCTAACAGATTTACTAAAGTGTGGCAAACAGAGCTGATACTAGGGCGTTAAAACTCTAAAAAATCATCACGTTTCATCTATTCAAATTTAAGCTTAATGTTAGTCACACAATCATGAGAAATCGAATTAGGACAAACTGGAGCAATCTCTAGATTTCAATGCCATCGACGTCACAATATGCCTTTATGTGGAGAGCTCTAAGTGTTAAAGACATCGTGGATTGACACTATTCCAGGCCGAAGACACTAATCAGTGAGCGAAATGAAACATAACATGTAAGTTTGGTGACTAAACTGATACATTTTGAAAGTTTGGTGACTAATATAGAATATTCAACCCAGAATTTCTTTATTTTCATGATAGCAAAAAAATAAATTTTTATCAATAAAGTAGTCCTGAAATTAACTCGAGTTTGTATATCTGTGCCATACTATCGAAATAGCAGTACTGCATTCCTTCAAGTCTCCATGCTAGAGATCAGGGGCGGAGCCAGGATTTTAGTTCAGTGCGGGCAAAATTTTTTTGACGACGAATGTCGAGGTTTTGGTCGGGGATTTAATGNAACAATTGATTCAATTGAATTTTGATATGAATGGGTCTAAAACGGGTCATGACCTTGCATAATTGGGCTTCTCTCTCTATGCTAGATCGAAAATTGAGTTACTTGGTTAAACAAACAAAGAAACCTTAAAAAAAAATTTTTTTTTTTTTTTTGCCCATGCCCGCACTGGACGTAAGGTGGCTCCGCCCCTGCTAGAGATATACACTACTGTAATGAGCTCTTGGAAATGGCCTTTCCCTTTCATTTTTCTCAGCATTACAAACCTTGTTTTTCTTGTCAAATCCCAGTTCCCAACTCCAATTTTTTTCCATTACGAATGTCTAAACAATGGTAATTACACGAATAATAGCGCATACAAGACGAACCTTGATACCCTCCTTTCCTCAGTCTCGGCTAATATTGACACCAATGGATTCTACAACGCCTCCTTGGGAGAAAATCCCATTAGAGTCTACGCTATTGGGCTCTGTAGAGCATATCTTCAGCTTTATCAATGTCGTGAGTATATGGAAAATGCAACAGCCATGATCCTTAAATTTTGTCCTTATCAAAAGGAAGCAATTTTATGGCACGAATTTGGCATGATACGATACTCCAACAAGTCCATACTTGGGACTCTTGCATATTTCCCATATAAGGCGGGTTATAGTGTGGAAAGTGTCCCAAATCAAGACAAGTTTTACAAGGAGCTCAACATATTGTTGGATGCTCTTCGTAAACAGGCCGCTTATGGCAGCTCGCATAAGAAATTTGGTGCAGCCAATCGAGCTTACCCAGATTTTCGTACAATTTATGCATTTGAACAGTGCACACCTGATATAAGCCCAGAGGATTGTAGTGCTTGTTTAAAACAGTCTGCACTAATTATTCAAGATTGTTGTAGTGTGGCAAGAGGAGTTAGAATTCTTAGGCCTAGTTGCTATCTTCGTTTTGAAACCGATCCATTCTACAACGAGACTATGGTTAGAATACTCGAGCCTGTAACAGCACCGCCAGGTAAGTATTCAATATTTTTTGGTTTAGAAGGCGATCGTAACTATTTTACATAAGGTAAAAAAAACAGAAGCTGCGGCGCGGGGGTGATGATACAGGGGATTTGGGGGTGATGGGGAAGATTAATTGAATTTTCAATTTTATTTTCGTTTTATTTTTATATGTAATTAAATGCATATCTATTTTATTCCTCAAAAAGTAAGACGTGCAAATCATGTGCCTTTTACCTATCAGTTAGTCAGTTTCGTCCCCTGAATATCGACTTGCTACTCGTTGGGGGGGGGGGGCTTTAATCAATATTTCAGTTGAGA
>NW_019252782.1:21209-23501 GCF_002742605.1 Olea europaea var. sylvestris | reverse complement strand
TCCTTTATTTGCTTCTTCCATCGACTCCTTATTTTGTGGACTATGCATCTTTTCTTGAAGAATGGGTAAAGATGTAAGGTTGTGTTAGTTTTTCTTCAACGACTGCATCTTTGACGGTTGCGACACTTCCATTTTGGTCAAGTCCTCTACCTCAAACCCGGTTGAGAGGAACCTCGGCATCAACTATTCTCTAGCGGGTGATGCATTTGACTTTGTTTCCCATATCAAAATTGCCCTAGAACTCTCCTGCCTTGGTATCGTCTCTTGCGTTGACATTCTCAATGTGGCGACCCACAACCTTATCACCATGATCGTTGGCCCACATTATAAAGTCTGATTTTGACGCAAAGATGTGCTTGTTTCACAGGCTTCTCGGGTTGAAGAAAACCTAGCTAGAGCTAACCAAATGATAGCCGCATTCGTATATGTTTGCTAAAAGTGCATGCCGCAAGTGCACAGGTCCGGTCGCATTCAAGTAATAAAGTGAACTTTTTAAGTTTGGAATCTCTCAAGGAATGTTTATCTTCAATTACACAATTTTAATTAATTTAATTTTAACAATAAAAACAAACACACATTAAAGTTAGATGAATATAAGAAAAATTAACTAAAAATATATAAAATATAAAAATCTCGGGGAATTTCGAAAGCAAATAAGCAATGGTTGAGATTCACGTTTTCATTTAACCGTCGCCTAATAAATTTCCCCACAAACAAATTAAATAATTATTCATTACGATGTTAGACCCGATCTTCCAATTTTAGTCAATTACCTCTCTCAAGCGAAATTAACGCTAATTGATTAGTTTTACCTACTATATCTCTATATCAATTAAAATCAAACAACCACATTAAATTTTTGTGAAAATAACTCAATGGAGGGTATATCTCTATCCCTTGTACAAACCTACAGTTTCTACTATTTGATCTAAAATGTACAATCTCCTTTCGAATGATGCACAAATCACTAAACATAATCATTCATTGGTCACATAAATGAAAATGCAACAATAACAATAGTAAAAACACATACAAATAAGCATTTTAACATTAAAGAGTAAATATTAAAATTAATTAAGGATAAATTGAACAAATACCATAAATCCCAACACAATAAATTAACCCATAATATCTAAATGATAAAAAGAGAATATTTTACACAATACGTTACAAATGGAGTAAATTCAAGATGAAACTGAGACCTCCTTTTTGGTTGAATTCTTGAAGATTGCCATAAATTATAGCTTGTTTGATAGAGCTTTTAAACTTAATTTTTTGACCGTTATTTCACTATTTCATCCATTATTTTTGAATTTTTCTCTTACAGATATGACCAACTTTATCTCTAACACTTAAAAAATCAATTATCAAAATCCCTACCAAACAAACACTTAATCTTGAGCTCCCCAAATAGTTCTCCACCTTCCTTGATGTGTTCTCCTTGTGTCCTTGGTTGTTCCCCAAAATCCAAGAAAAATGAAAGAGAAAAAGAAAGAAGGAAGAAAAAAGAGAGAAAAAAGAAAGGAAAAAATGAAGAAGAAAAAAGGAAGAGGAATGGTAGAAAATGGTGAAAATGATGTTTAAAGAGTATAAAAACAGTCACAACCAAATTGTAAGAAAAGGCTTCGAATAAATGAAAATGTGTGTATAGGTCATTCTTTTCAAACTAAGGCGCATGCCCAAGTAGAAAAACAGGCGCTACTTAGCCCTTTTGTTGTCCTTTGTTAACCAAAACTCAGGCTAAGGTATGCGCCTTAGCTGCAGGTTTAGGCGCACACCTTTGCTTTCTTTTTCTCTCTCTTCAATTTGGTTTCCAAAGAATTGCACGCTTGGTCCTTCAACTTTGATTGCGTCCAATTTGTTGCTTAAATTTTGAATTCCTTTTCAATCAAGTCCTTCAAAATTTACAACTCGGGTTCTTGATTTTTTTGACTTGTACTCTTTGGTCCCAATTCACAATTTTGCACAATTTTGGTCATTTTCTCCTCCTTTTTGCTTCGCTCTATTTCATTGGATGATTTTTACCTACAAAAGCAATAATTATGTAGATTCATGCATGAACATCTATTTGGATCGAAATATGTAGAAACCCTTTTGTTTTTGTTCAATTTATCCAACAAACAAGAAAACTTATGTTTTTGGAGCATTTAAGCAGTCCGAAAATCTAGGAAACATGAAACTCTACGATGATGCAAGACGATACCAATTTAAAAAAAAAAAAAAAACCACTAAAACTAAACAATAAGGGAAGTCGTCTTTTTCGCTGATGGTGGTGATTCCATCATCCTATCG
>NW_019252782.1:10185-12261 GCF_002742605.1 Olea europaea var. sylvestris | reverse complement strand
AGTGTATCACTTGGAAAAGTCTCTCAGTTCTATTTCACAAGGATCGCAGAATCTCAGAATGTATTATAATTCCTTTAAAGCCATTTGGGATGAGTATATTAGCTATAGCCACTACCTAAATTCAAATGTGGGGAACTTTCGAGTTGTACATGTGACATACATAGCATCATATCTAAAACTCAACAATCAGATGCTGTCATAAAGTTCCTCATTGGCTTTAATAAATCTTACTCTACAACAAGAATTCAATTGTTGCTCACTTCTCTACTTCCATCACTAGCTCAGGTATATTCTCTGTGTCAGGAAAAAAGCCAAAGAGATTTGTAGAATCATTCATTTCCAGACTCAGCTGCAATAGTAGTAAGGTAGTCTCACAGAAACGTTCAAGCTTCCTTCTTAGAAGAAGAAGCCTAACTGCACTCGCTATGGCTACCTCAATCACACGGCTAACAAATGCTATCAACTCATAGGTTAACCTCCTGATTGGAAAGGGCCTAGAGGACCAAGAATGTCAACTGATAGCCCTACTGTTCATACTATGATTGCATATCAACACACAGATGATGAGAAGCCAAATATTTCCAACCAAGAGCCTTATCAAAAGTTCTTAGCCTTTGTCAAAGCACAACAAAAATTTCCTCATAAGTCATCTAATGCCACGTCCTCTATAGCAGCCGTCACCACCATCGGTATTTCATCCTGTAATTCAGCTTTTTCAAAAACCAAACTCATCGCTTGGATGATCGACATAGGTGCAATTGATCACATTCACCAACCTTCTTCACAACTATCGATTCAACCATCACCACTAATGGTCACTTCCCAAATGGCACCTTTATTTGTCTCAGCCACATTGGCAGAGTCCAAATTTCTAGCAATTTACCTTTTGAACATGTTCTCTGTGTACCCTCTTTCTCATTCAACCTGATATCTAAAAGTAACCTAGAATGCTCTACCTACACTTGAAAGATCGGCTAGCTAGCTGAAATATCAATTCAAATTTTAGGGTTACCAAGTTTACATTCTAGTTAAGTTATAAGTTCGACCTTATGTGCGGAATTGACCAATTAAATGAACATGTCACTTTTAATTAATCTCTAGATGATTAAGCATACAATCCAATTAACCATATGTTTCAATGCCGCAATTTATAATAAATCTGAAAGCAGTAACAACACAGAATTTGATGATGGAGAAACCCAACATGGGAAAAACTTCTGGACCAAGCCAGTTACCTCCACTATAGACAATTCGGGGAATATACCATAATTCCAACCTAGCAACTTCACTCATTCTGGCTCTGTAATTCCTGCACCTACCAAGACCCACAATCTTTATTCCAGTCTCACGATCTGCTACCATAGATACCTCTTAATCTACCTCCTACAACCCAATCTGTTGTCTACTTCCTGCCTCCTGGTCTTACACTAAATGTCTCTCCCAAGTGGAACACCACGAACTATCCGCTCTTGTGCTTTTCATTGTGCTTAAGTCCACCTCTCTCAATCCTCCTATGAGAGAGTCCCTTCTTCAAAAGATTAAGGAATCACAATTTTTTGTATTCACGACCTTGACGTTTTCTCAAAAGCTGGTGGTTGTATCACAAGATCAATCTGATGAATTCAATGCTTGAATATCTCCTTGGATCTCATAACGATGTTAGAAAAATAAGCAGAAGTGAAGGCACAATGTAGCAACCATTAATTTCACATCCCAGACTTTTGTATTTATATTTGGGGATAAATAGGTATCATGGGTCTTTTAAAACTATTGAAATCGCGATCTAGGGTTTGGCCAGATACAACTATCACTCGAGTGACAATTCAACGAAAAGCGAGTAATGGCCTTTCACTTGAGTGACGAGGGGGCAACAAGCGAGCGATGAGCTCTCTATTATTTTCACTTGAGTGATGGTAGGGTGAGAAGCTAGAGAGATTCCGACGCCATTTTTTCCTTGTTTCCAACTTATCTTCCACTTCTCCTGATTCTGGCTCATGAACTTTTAATGATGTTTCTGCTCCTTCCCTTCCTACCTCATCATCCAACAATAATCTCCCTTATTCTCTACCCAACATT
>NW_019252782.1:0-953 GCF_002742605.1 Olea europaea var. sylvestris | reverse complement strand
GATTTCTCAAGAAAAATTTGGGTTCATCTACTAAAGTCTAAAAATGAGACATTTTCTATTTTTAAGGACAGGAAAACTCAAGTTGAAAATCAGGTTGATCTTAAAATAAAATATTTAAGAACTAATAATGGCTTGGAATTTTGCAATTACGAATTTGATAATCTTTGTAAGGAATATGGCATCATAAGACACCAAACTGTTCCACACACACACAACAACAAAATGGAATGACTGAAAGAATGAATAGAATTGTGTTGAATAAAGTTAGATGCATGCTATTAAGTTTTGGATTGCCTAAAATGTTTTAGGGTAAAGTAGTTAAAACTGCAGCTTATCTGATTAATAGGAGTCCTCCTAGTGCTTTAAACTTTGCTGTTCTTGAATATCTATGGTCAAATAGTCTTGTAAATTACTCTTATCTGAAAGTATTTGGCTGTGCTGCTTATGCTCATCAAAATGTTGGTAAATTAGAACCAAGATCATTAAAATGTGTTTTCTTGGGTTATGATAAACATGTTAAAGGGTACAAATTATGAATTAAATCTGAAAAAGGTTACAGAGTAATAATTAGGAAGGATGTAGCCTCCAATGAATCCTTGATGCCATGTCTTGAAGGAAAAGAAAATGCTTTGACTGAAAAAGATGTTCAAATTAAGATGGAGCCCTCCTGCAGTAACCAGAATATTTCTGTAACTACTGCAGAAAAAATGAAAATGAAGAACATGTTATTTTACCTGAAACTGAAATTGAAATTGAACATGTTGAAGAAGCTGATTCTGCAGCTCTCTACTTTGATTAGTACCAACTCACAAGAGATAGGGAGAGGAGGCAAATCAGACCCTCCACCAGATTTGATAGTAACACCTTTGTATCCTTATTTACCTACCAAGACCTTACTGAAAATGAGTCAAACTCCTTTGAAGAAGCCATGAAATGTAAAGAAAGGAAAAATT
>NW_019252781.1:0-1236 GCF_002742605.1 Olea europaea var. sylvestris | reverse complement strand
ATTTTATTTTATTTTATTTTTTTGTCTTTTGGAGCAATGGCTATTTGATTGTTCTCTGAATATCTATCTAAAAAGTAGTAATGAGAATGACTTGCTATCTTATCCAACATCTGATCAATGAAAGGGAATTAAAAGTGAACTTTTTCGGTTATATTATTCAATTTCCTGTAAAATATACATACTTTTCATCTCGTTACTAACTGTGTTGGTACCAGCTCGATGTTCTAATTCTTCTCTACTGTAATTCTACTCTTCTTCGGCAACACATTTACCGAACTCACCCAAGAACTATCTTAAATAGGGTAAATAATCCCTGTATCTAGCAATTTCAACACTCCTTTTCTCACTACTTCCTTTAAGGTGTGATTTAATCTACGTTTGACAACTACTGATGGTTTTACCTCATTCTCCATTAAGATTTTGTGCATAGAAATAGTAGGGTTGATTCCTCCAATATCAGCTATTATCCATCCAATTTCAATTTTGTGTTTCCTTAGTACCTCTAATATCCTTTTCTTCTTTTCCTCTATCATATCAATAGCAATGATTACTGAAAGTATAACTAAGTAGATGTGATGCTAAGGGCTTTAACTAAAGAGCTGGGGCCTTCTCGACCGACAATACTGATGGGATGGATTTGCACCAAGAGACTCATATTACCAATGTCTCATTCCAATCGATTATTCAGCTAACTATGCATCACATTCTATTATTTTTGGATTTGCTGAATCTGATTGTGCAATATCTGCTGAATTGCGGATTGTTCTACATCAAATATAATAGTTACAAGCTACTAAAGAACATCTGCTTGGCAACAAATATCTAAAGTCGATGGATGTTTCATCAGCTTGAACACATTAAATATAACCTACTCATTGTCCATTCGAAGAATCATCTTTTCATCAAATACATCAATAAGTGCTCTCCTAGTAGCTAAGAAAGATCTTTCCAAATTTAGAGGAATATTTGAATCATCTTCCATGTCCAAGATAATGAAATTCGCTAGAAATATGAGTTTATCAACTTGACTAGCACATCTTCACTCTTTGGTCTTTTGATGGATTTGTCAACCAATTGCAAAGAGATTATGGTAGGTTTTGCTTCTCCCAGCCTAAGAGACCTGTTAATAGAGAGTGTGATCAAATTAGCACTAACATCAAAATCACATAAGGAATACCCAAAATAATTACAATTAAAGTACAAGGTATATTGAAACTCCCTAGGTCCTTTAGTTTA
>NW_019252780.1:0-1236 GCF_002742605.1 Olea europaea var. sylvestris | reverse complement strand
GGAAATGTAGCGACCGTTTTGGATTGAACTCACAACTTCATCGTGACGTTCGAGGGATTTCCGCCATTTTTCGAAAGAATGAGTATTTTTATATTTGGAACGCTTGGATATTCGACGTGCGAAGGATTGAGCGTAACTTTTGCACACGGTGCCCCTTTTTTGCCCATAAGTACTTTTTGAAAAAGTAGCGACCGTTTTGGATCGAACTCACAACTTCTTCGTGACGTTCGAGGGATTTCGACCTTTTTTGAAAGAATGAGCACTTTTATATTTGGAATACTTGGATAGTCGGCGTACGAAGAATTGAGCGTAACTTTTGCACACGGTGTCCGTTTTTGGCCCATAAGTACTTTTTGGAAATGTAGCGACCGTTTTGGATTGAACTCACAACTTCGTCGTGAAGTTCGAGGGATTTCCGCCATTTTTTGAAAGAATGACCACTTTTATATTTAGAACGCTAGGATAGTCGGGGTGCGAAGAATTGAGCGTAACTTTTGCACACGGCGTCCGTTTTGGGCCCATAAGTACTTTTTGGAAATGTAGCGACCGTTTCGGATTGAACTCACAACGTCTTCGTGACGTTCGAGGGATTTTGACCATTTTTCGAAATAATGAGCACTTTTATATTTGGAAAGCATGGATAGTTGGCGTACGAAGAATTGAGCGTAACTTTTGCACACGATGTCCGGTTAAGGCCCATAAGTACTTCTTGGAAATGTAGCGACCGTTTTGGATTGAACTCACAACTTCGTCGTGACGTTTGATGGATTTCAGCCATTTTTTGAAAGAATGAGCACTTTCATATTTGGAACGCTAGGATAGTTGGAGTGCGAAAAATAGAGCGTAACTTTTGCACACGGCGTCCATTTTGGGCCAATAAGTACTTTTTGGAAATGTAGCGACCGTTTTGGATTGAACTCACAACTTCGTCGTGACGTTCGAGGGATTTCAGCCATTTTTCGAAAGAATGAGCACTTTTATATTTGGAACGCTTGGATAGTTGGCGTACGAAGAATTGAGCTTAACTTTTGCACACGGTGTCCGTTTTTGGCCTATAAGAACTTTTTGGAAATGTAGCGACCGTTTTGGATTGAACTTACAACTTCGTCATGACGTTCGAGGGATTTTAGCCATTTTTCGAAGGAATGAGCATTTTTATATTTGGAACGCTTGGATAGTTGGCGTACGAAGAATTGAGCGTAACTTTTGCACACAGTGTCCGTTTTTGGCCCATAA
>NW_019252779.1:0-1236 GCF_002742605.1 Olea europaea var. sylvestris | reverse complement strand
ATCATAATAAAACCTTGCAAAAAACATGCGCGCCAGAAGACACTTAACTGGAAGAGGTTCCACTTTCTCTACATCATGAGGTTCGGCCTTTTTCTGTTTAACATAGGAAATAGAGGCATCCAATTCCAAAAGCTTCATAGCCACAGAAGCAGTAGTTTTTGGAATCCAAGGAAGTTGGGGAATGGATCCAGGATGGGCAAATTCATAATAAGCACCTATTGATGAGGCACAGTAGTGCAACAGCTCTTCTGTTGTCTCAAAATCAGCTGACAGATAATCACGTTTTATGGCAACCTCAATCTGAGTTAGAATCTGCAACAATATGGAGCAAACTTGATAAGTATTGGTTATTATCTAGATTAAGTTTCATGCTTGCATTAGCCTTACTATGTACGAATTTGTACTTTCTAGGCAGTAAAGATCAATAAGAAACTCATGTTGCAGCACAGTTAGCGCAGTGACTGTAAATTGGTCAAAATCAGTATAGAATACGTATATCTCATAAATTTGACAAGTGATATAAGTTAAATGAGTCAGTACCACAACCACCAATCCACAATTAGGTCAAATGTTGCGACGAACGTTCCTATAAGGAAAACATTTCATCAGAAACTGCCTATTATATCTTCAAGTAGCCGTTATACTTTCAAGCAATTTTAAATATCTCCAGTTCAATGCATCAGTCATTTTCAAGGCCCAAGGAAACTGATACTTCTCAAAGTTTAAATGTAAACAAAAAATAGAGCAGAAGAGGTATGATGTGCCTGTCTGAAAAAAGAAACTAAAAGGAGGAAAGTGCCTACCTTGACAAGAATTCATGTCTAAATATCAACTGGACATGTAAAACTGTACAAATAAATAAATATAAAAAGAGATAAGAACCTGTAGAAGATCCTTGGTGGATGAAGAATTCTGCAGTTTTAAGCCCCAAATATTCCTACAGTCTTCCGTCCAAGAAGATTGCAGAGCCTCAGATGGAACAGAAACCTGTCAATTAAAAAACAAAACATCTAATTACCAGTACAATAAAAAATTAAGGCAATTCATACAACAAACTACAATCCTCGAAGTAACCTGTTCAAGTACACAAAATATCTAAACAACTAACACCTTAGAAAATTAAGGCAATGTGTACAACATTCTAAACTTAAGAAAACTTCTAAGTGCTAACAAAAGCACATTCACAAAGTATTTTGTTTTCTAACCTCAAAGAAACTTAAAAGGCCCTTGATCAAT
>NW_019252778.1:0-1236 GCF_002742605.1 Olea europaea var. sylvestris | reverse complement strand
TTTCGTCATTTTTCGCGACGGAGTCGGAATGGGCTAAAATTTGACAGACTGATCGGAAACAAAAATCGCGTCGGGGGCAATTTTGACATTTTCCGCGACGGAGTCGGAATGGGCAAAAATTTTACAGACTTATCGGAAACAAAAATAGCGCCGGGAGCAATTTCGTCGTTTTTCGCGACGAAGTCGGAATGGTCTAATATTTGACAGACTGATCGGAAACAAAAGTCGCGCCGAGGGCAATTTCGTCATTTTTCGCGACGGCGTCGGGATGGGCTAAAATTTGACAGACTGATCGGAAACAAAAATAGCGCCGGGAGCAATTTCGTCGTTTTTCGCGACGAAGTCGGAATGGTCTAATATTTGACAGACTGATCGGAAACAAAAATAGCGCCGGGAGCAATTTCGTCGTTTTTCGCGACGAAGTCGGAATGGTCTAATATTTGACAGACTGATCGGAAACAAAAGTCGCGCCGAGGGCAATTTCGTCATTTTTCGCGACGGAGTCGGAATGGGCTAAAATTTGACAGACTGATCGGAAACAAAAATCGTGCCGGGGGCAATTTCGACATTTTCTGCGACGGAGTCGGAATGGCCTAAAATTTTGCAGACTTATAGGAAACAAAAATCGCGCCGGGGGCAATTTCGTCGTTTTTCGCGACGGTGTTGGATTGAGCTAAAATTTGACAGACTGATCGGAAACAAAAATCGCGATGGGGCCGATTTCGTCAGTTTTCGCGACGGTGTCGGAATGGGCTTAAATTTGACAGACTGATCGGAAACAAAAGTCGCGCCGAGGGCAATTTCATCATTTTTCGCGACGGAGTCGGAATGGGCTAAAATTCGACAGACTGATCGGAAACAAAAATCGCGCCAGGGTAAATTTCGTCATTTTTCCCGACAATGTCGGAATGAGCTAAAATTCGATAGACTGATCGGAAACAAAAATCGAGCCGGGGCAATTTCGTGATTTTTCGCGACGGAGTCGGAATGGGCAAAATTTTACAAACTTATCGGAAACAAAAGTCGCGCCGAGGGCAATTTCGTCATTTTTCGCAACGGAGTCGGAATGGGCTAAAATTTGACAGACTGATCGGAAACAAAAATCGCGATGGGGTCAATTTCGTCAGTTTTGGCGACGGTGTCGGAATGGGCAAAAATTTGACAAAATGATCGGAAACAAAAATCGCACTGGTGCAATTTCGTCATTTTTCGCGACGGAGTCGGAATGGGCTAAAA
>NW_019252777.1:0-1236 GCF_002742605.1 Olea europaea var. sylvestris | reverse complement strand
TTTGCTTTGAATACTGGAACTCCTATAATTACTGCCTCATTTTCAAAACTTGTGAATTTATTTTTATATTCAACCAATTTACTTATTCATGATTTACTTTTTCCAGTTGATAGATTTACTTTTTCTCCATGATTTTGAAATTTCCTTATTCGTGATTGAACAACGACAACCTTGCTATTCCCTTCGAGCCTTTTATTATCTCCTTTAGAATTTTCATTACAACATTTCACACTGTTACAACTACAAGGATCTTTGCTAGAAAATTCCTTATTAGATTCTAGCACTTCTATTATAGTAAGATCTCACTTTGTTTGACTCATTTCTACATAGATTTTAGATAAAAAATTTTGTCTAAAACAATAAGATCGTGGTTATCTTTGTCCTAGATTCCCATAGACCTCACCAATATGTTGACTTTAAAATCATGATCAACAAATTTCCCTCATGAACTAGGGTTTTACTCTTTTAAACCCTATATTCTACTGCTTGATAGAGGGTCGGAAAAGAAATGACTATTTGGGAGGAAGATATTTTAATGTCAACATAACATTCTTCATCCGAAACTCGTCCATTTATATGTTTCTGTTTAGACCTTGGAGGGTAAATAGGTCCTTTTGGTTCATCAGATGTGTCTATCATTGATTGATTGATTGATTTCCAACTGATTCTTTTACCTGTTTACATTTTATTTACCAGCTTAATCCTTTCATTTTTGGTCATTTTTAGGTTGTGTGTTTTCAGGTTTTTTAGTGTGTTCACTTAGTTGATTATTTCATATATAACAAACAAAAAGGCGTCATATGGCTTGTTTTATAAAGTCAAATGTTATGCAACAACAATTAGGTTGAGTAGGTCCTCGGCTTGCTAGGGCTCAGCCCATGTACTGCTCGGACTCATCTGGAGACAAGAACGAGTAGAGTCAAGTGGAGCTTAGCTCATCGCTTGATTGAGCAGCTTGTGGGCACCTAGTCATGGACATTGTGCACGAGCCAAGTACCAAACAACCACTCTTTTTTCTTTTCTTTTTTTCAATTAAGAAAAAGTGACTTCTACCAAAGTAACCATTGAGGTCCCCGACTATCATAATTATTTTTTAGTATTTTTTCTTTCAAAATCTACAAATACTCTCCATTTCAACCCCATTTTTTCATACCAATACTCAATATAGTCTATGTTCTACATTTTATAATCTAACTTACTCATTGTCAATTCAATAATTCAATTCCTTATTACATT
>NW_019252776.1:0-1236 GCF_002742605.1 Olea europaea var. sylvestris | reverse complement strand
TTTCGTCATTTTTCGCAACTGTGTCGAAATGGCCTAAAATTTGACTGGTCGATCGGAAATAAAAATTGCGCCGGGGTCAATTTTGTCATTTTTCACGATTGTGTCGAAATGGGCAAAATTTTGACTGGTTCATCGGAAACAAAAACCGCGTCGTGGCAATTTCGTCTTTTTTCGCGACTGTGTCGGAATGGGCTTAAATTTGGCAGGTTGATTGGAAATAAAAATCGCGCCGGGGATAATTTCGTCATTTTTCGCGACTGTGTCGAAATGGGCTAAAATTTGACTGGTTCATCGGAAACAAAAATCGCGCCGAGGGCAATTTCGTCATTTTTCGCGACTGTGTCGGAATGGGCTTAAATTTGGCAGGTTGATCGGAAATAAAAATCGCGCCGGGGGCTATTTCGTCATTTTTCGCGTCTGTGTCGAAATGGACTTAAATTTGGCAGGTTGATCGGAAATAAAAATCGCGCCGGGGGCTATTTCGTCATTTTTCGCGTCTGTGTCGAAATGGACTTAAATTTGGCAGGTTGATCGGAAATAAAAATCGCGCCGGGGGCTATTTCGTCATTTTTCGCGTCTGTGTCGAAATGGACTTAAATTTGGCAGGTTGATCGGAAATAAAAATCGCGCCGGGGGCTATTTCGTCATTTTTTGCGACTGTGTCCAAATGGGCTTAAATTTGGCAGGTTGATCGAAAATAAAAATCGCACCGGGGGCAATTTCGTCAATTTTCGAGACTGTGTCGAAATGGCCTTAAATTTGACTGGTCGATCGGAATTAAAAATCGCGCCGGGGTCAATTTCGTCATTTTTCAAGACTGTGTCGGAGTGGGCTAAAATTTGACAGGTTCATCGGAAACAAAAACCGCACCGTGGCAATTTCGTCTTTTTTCGCGACTGTGTCGGAATCGGCTTAAATTTGGCAGGTTGACCGGAAATAAAAATCACGCAGGGGGCAATTTCGTCATTTTTCGCGACTGTGTCGAAACGTGCTAAAATTTGACTGGTTGATCGGAAACAAAAATCGTGCCGGGGGCAATTTCGTCATTTTACTCGACCGTGTCAGAATGAACTTAAATTTGGAAGGTTGATCGGAAATAAAAATCGAGCCGAGGGCAATTTCGTAATTTTTCGCGATTGTGTCGAAATGGGCAAAAATTTGACTGGTTCATCGGAAACAAAAATCGCGTCGGGGGCAATTTCGTTATTTTACGCGACTGTGTCGGAATGGGCTTAA
>NW_019252775.1:0-1236 GCF_002742605.1 Olea europaea var. sylvestris | reverse complement strand
TTGGCAAAAGACACTCCACTCAAATATTTTTAACATGCATGGAATCAATACACTTCTGGATAATATCCTTCACCGGTTCGATCGCCCCCAAACTTATCTCACAATATGATTAATTGAAAGAGAAATAGATATAGATTGGTATAGATTTTCAAACATCTCACAATCTAGTTCAACCAATTCAAAAGTCTCTCCAAAAATTAAAAGTTTTTCACATCTAGATAACAATTAATCATGACTATTGCACTCAAAGCAATCCAAGATCTTAAAATGAATAAGTAGAAAAAAAATTAGGCACAAATTGCATATTTGGTCATAGCTCATAAATCAACAAAAATTTCAAAAATCAAACGATCCTAAGCTAGCAAGACTATCTAATATGTCAACACAATCGCAACAAATTAAGCACATCACCCCCAAACTAAATTACACATTGTCCTCAATGTTTAAAGAACAAGATAAAAGAGAAGAGGGATGATGAGATTTCCTCGGTTGTATATTTGTGAAGAGGTACCAATGCTTACATTGGACTTGTGAAGCTTTTGATGAATTTGGACAAAAGTGACCTTCTTCTACACCAATTTACCCCCAAACTTGCGAGGAACCATGAAAATGCGAGGCTTCAAAATTGACCTACAAAAAATGATAGCTAATCAAATAAAAATAAGAAAATGCACAAAAGTAAATAAAAAGATTAAAAGTTAAAAGATGGGTTGTCTCCCAACAATCTTTTTTACAGCCTTTAGCTCGACTTTGTCTATTGAATCATGGGCACCTAAAAAAGGCCTTGGACGCCTTGCCCATTTTTTCTGCTTTTGGCTTTGCTCCACTTTTCATTTGATCTCAATCCTCAATTGTCCTTTTCAATGTAATAGGACTTTCCCATTCCATCTGATACAAACTCAACAATGTAGATTTCTATCTTCTCATCGGATTTAATCACAAAATCAAATTCTATGCAATCAATGAAGTCGGGCGAATGTATGTTGATTTCAACTTCATTGATTCCTACATCCTCGATTAGTTCCTTTGTGATTAAATTATCATTCACTTAAACCCTTCTACAACCGTTGATATTTCTTCGAATTAAATGATTGATCCACAATTTAAATCTATGGGCAGTGAGCAGTCAGACTCATTGACTCCTTCAAATGGATTGTATCCCCATTGTTGAAATCCTTCCCAATACATATAATCTCCCATAAGCATATCGCTTTCATCTAACAAGGCAAGTTTTTT
>NW_019252774.1:0-1236 GCF_002742605.1 Olea europaea var. sylvestris | reverse complement strand
AAGGAAGAAGAAAAATCACATATTAATCATCACCAAGCTTTCTTCAGTCAAAGAGGAAGGGGTCGAAATCAACGTGGAAATCGTTTTGGATCTCGTGGAAGAGGATTTCAGCAAAACAATGGAGGAAGAAAAAACTTCTCCCACAACCAACGCAACTTCTACAATAACTAGCACTATCCGAATTTTCAGATGCAAAATGTTGAAAATCAGAAACAAGAGAATCAAACAGAGCCTGTTATTTGTCAAATATGCTGTAAGAAAAACCACATTGCCAAAGATTGTTAGGACAGATATGACTATGTTGAGGACAACACTACTCAAGCTCTCACTACTATGAACATCGAGGATCCAAATGACCAGAATTTTTATGCCGATACCGGAGCGATGTCGCATATGACAAAAAACCCAGGTAAATTAGAAAATATTTCTACTTATAGAGGTCATAATAAAGTATTTGTCGGAAATGGACAAGGTCTTCGTATCTCTCATGTTGCTAATATCTCCTTAAACTCTAAACATGGTCATTTGAAACTAAAATTGTTCCTGAATTAAGAAAAAATCTTTTATCTAATAGTTAATTAACTTCGGATAATAAATGTTCTGTTGAGTTTACTGATGATAATTTTGTTGTTAAGAATCAGGAAAAAAAAGTTTTGGCAAAGGGCAATAAAAGAAGTGGATTGTATGCCTTGGAGAATGATTTCAAACTAGCTCTAAATGCTGTCCATGGACCGCCACCTGCTACTTCTAACCTTTGGCACCAAAGACTTGGTCATCCAAGTCAAAAAATCTTTTGTGTTTTAAACTCTAGCAAAAATATTAATATTTCAAGTTGGACTAAGAAATCTAGTATTTGTGCTTCCTGTCAACAAGGAAAAAGTTGAAAGCTAAATTTTAAATTATCTAATGAAATTGCTTCTTTTCCTTTAGATAAAATTCATTGTGATTGTAGGGACCTTCTCCTGTAAATTCTTCACAAAAAATTTTGGTATTATGCCATTTTTATCGATGATTGTACTCGATTCTCTTGGTTATTTCCTCTTTAAAAAAATCTGATTTTTTCGAGTGTTTTTTCAAAGTTCCAAACACAAGTAGAAAATCACTTCGAAAGGAAGATTAAAATCTTTCAATGTGATGGTGGTGGTGAATTTGTTAATACAAACTTTTAACACATATAGAACAATGTGGCATCTCTAGACAAATTTCATGCCCTTATACTCCTGAACAAAATGGAGT
>NW_019252773.1:0-1236 GCF_002742605.1 Olea europaea var. sylvestris | reverse complement strand
TTTTTTATCTTCTTCTGGAATTTCATTAGTCGAGAACAATGCATGGCCCCTACAAGTTCCATATTCAACTGAGTTTCCGTACACAACATAGAGCATTCAACAATTCATAGGCTTTTTCTCAAAAAAATATATCAAATTTAAAGTGTGTAAGTTCGTTAAAAAAATTGAGACCGGACATTTTTTCCAAATTTTAATGCTTACAATAGTGTTTTTTTTAAATGTATGATTAAAAATAATGAAATTTTTTTATTTACGTGTAATATTATTTTATAAAAAATTGTGCGACTGAAAATAAAAAAGAGAAAAAAATGAAAGAGAATGAGGGTCAAAAAAATTCGTTTTTGGAGAAAAATATATTTTAAAATGATGATTTTTTGAAAACTATGTGATTTAAAAAAAGAAAAAAAAAAGAAAGGGATTTTACGTATAATATTACTTTATTAGAGAACAAGTGATTAAAAATATGAAAGGAAAAAAATACATTTTGAATAAAATGGAGTCCAAACATGAACTAAATTCTAAATTGATCCAACTTTATTTTTTAACCAAACACGAACCTATAATCTCTTGATGTGTTACTAGGAATGTTGCTATAGTGTGCCAAAGTCATGCTCTCTAACTGTTGGAAGTGGGTGACAAACAGGCAAATTTGCACGCCAGCTCGACACTCATCAATTTGGGCTCATAACGCTGATTTCCGAATTTAATTTAAGTCAACAATTAATCACATATTTTAAGAAATTCATAAATTTTTAACTATACATTTTATCAACTTTTATAAAATTTTACAAAAATCTGATTTTAATACCTATCAAACAATGGTCAAGATTGGTATTGAAACAAGCGGCTTGTAAGCCTTCCCATATTTTGGCTAATTTTGTTGACCTTGTTTTTTGTGAGGACAAAGTGAAGAACAGATGTCGAATTCACTCGCATACACGTAAGTAGATTATGACACGTGAACGCAAGTCTCTGGCTGATAGTACTTCGAATGCATGGGTGTAGGAGAGACTCAACGTCGTGAGACAAATGTATTTGGACTCCACGCGATAGATTCCTGAATCGATAGTATTATGATCACCAATTACAAACAGCTCAATCAAAGCCAAATAGCATAAACATGTAGTTAAGTAAATAAATAGTTTGCAAGAAAGAAGAACATGAGTAGTTTTTGTAGTGTGAAGGGTTGCAATAGTCTCCTTATTGTTACATTTTGGGGGGGGGGGGGGGGTTTTT
>NW_019252772.1:0-1236 GCF_002742605.1 Olea europaea var. sylvestris | reverse complement strand
AAGTACTTTTTGGAATTGTAGCGACCGTTTTGGATTGAACTCACCACTTCGTCATGACGTACGAGGGATTTTGGCCATTTTTCAAAAGAATGAGCAGTTGCATATTTGGAACGCTTGGATTGTCGGCATACGAAGAATTGAGCGTAACTTTTGCACACGTGTCCATTTTGCGCCCATAAGTACTTTTTGGAAATGTAGCGATCATTTTGGATTGAACACATATCTTCATCGTGATGTATGAGGGATTTTGGCCATTTTTCAAAAGAACGAGCACTTGCATATTTAGAACGCTTGGAGAGCCGGCGGACGAAGAATTGAAAGTAACTTTTGCACACGGTGTCCGTTTTCGGCCCATAAGAACTTTTTGGAAATGTAGCGACCAGTTTGGATTGAACTCACCATTTAATCGTGACGTATGAGGGATTTCGACTACTTTTTGAAAGAATAAGCACTTGCATATTTGGAACGGTTGGATTGTCGCCGTACGAAGAATTGAGCGTAACTTTTGCAAACGGCGTCCGTTTCGGGCCCATAAGTACTTTTTGAAAATGTAGCGACCGTTTTGGATTGAACTCACCACTTCATTCTGAAGTACGAGGGATTTTAGCCCTTTTTTGAAAGAATGATCGCTTGTATATTTAGAACGCTTGGAGAGTCGACGGACGAAGAATTGAGCGTAACTTTTGCACACGGTGTCCATTTTGGGCCCATAAGAACTTTTTGGAAATGTAGCGACCGTTTTGGATTGAACTCACCACTTCGTCGTGATGTATGAGGGATTTCGACAATTTTTCGAAAGAATGAGTACTTGCATATTTGGATCACTTGGATTGTCGGCTAACGAAGAATTGAGCGTAACTTTTGCACACGGCGTCCGTTTTGGGTCCATAACTACTTTTTGAAAATGGAGCGACCGTTTTGGATTGAACTCACCACTTCATCGTGATGTATGATAGATTTCGGACATTTTTCGAAAGAATGAGCACTTGCATATTTGGAACGCTTGGATTGTCGCCGTACGAAGAATTGAGCGTAACTTTTGCACAGGGTGTCCATTTTGGGCCCATAAGTACTTTTTGGAAATGTAGCGATCGTTTTAGATTGAACACACTACTTCGTCGTGACGTACGAGTGATTTTGGCCATTTTTCGATGGAATGAGCGCTTGTATATTTAGAACGCTTGGTGAGTCGGCAGACGAATAATTGAGCGTAACTTTTGCACATGGTGTCCGTTT
>NW_019252771.1:41438-44769 GCF_002742605.1 Olea europaea var. sylvestris | reverse complement strand
TATTTAATATATGTAGTGTCGTTTCATTTCAATAATGCTTGCAAGTATTTTTGTTTATTATTTTTATTTTGGTGCAGAAAGTGGACGAAGGACTGTGCCCGAAGGTGAATTCATTGTAGCTGAGAAAAGAGCATCCTCTATTTGGCATTGATATAAAGCTTGTGTCTATTTTTTGTATGTTCACCTATTAGTGATTTGCAACAGTGAAATTGTAATACAATTTTGTAAAGCTATTATTTGTTAACACTAACATAAAATGATTTCTTAGAGTATATTGATATGTGTTAGACAACTATTGACTGTCAAGAATATTAGTGGCTGATCCTTCGGAAAGTTAATTTATAAATGAATATTTCAAATTCAATTTTGGTGAATAAGTGCTCTCTTCCTAGAAATGTGATCCATCATTCACGGAATATCTTGTTATTAATGAAAGGGAAAATCGGGATTATAGCATTCTCTTTTGTATGATTGTTGAAATGCTTTTGCGAGTTTCTCATTTTGGAAGAAAGAAATCTATGCTTTAAAACTTCCACCCGACCGATTACCTGTAGTTGTTTATGCAAATATTTTTTAACATTGTTCTAATGCATATTTTCGTAACTGATATTCGAGTAGGTAGTGTTATTCTCATTCAAACCTAAACTTTGAACAAGTGCAATTTTCTATGTTGGGATCCCAATTATCAACTCGGTTGAGAAGGAAAAAGAAGATTTCAGGTAGGTGCTTTGAATATTTGTGAACTTCTTTTCTTACAATCGATTCGAATGTTTGTTTGGTATTTTTAATTTCTCTTTCATTTTCTTAGATTGTTGGATCTATTTCAATTATATTGGAACTAGGTTGTTGGTTTGGTTTCGACCTTCTGCATGAATGTGTTCGACTTATAGATTTACACCTAGTTTGTATTTATCTGTTCTTTATATGCATATTTAGGTATTAAATTTTATTTTCTTTTGCCTTCTTCTGTGTTAGAAATGAATTTTTTTTTTTTTTTACATATAGTTAATAATTTTTTTTTTTTTTTTTTTTTTTTAATTTTTTTTTTTTTTTACATATAGTTAATAATTTTTTTTTTTTTTTGTGATCTTTAAATTTTGTATGATTTTGATTTTTATTGAAAATTTGTTCTATCTTGTTTCTACATTTGTCCTTATTTCAAATACTTTATGTTTTGGAGTTTCAGTTCTTCATATTCCTTTTCTATTTTTTTATAAAGTTGTTTTCACCTTCTAGATTCATGAGTATCTAAATGGCGTAATTTAGTTTTACTAATTACCATCTAGATAATGATCTAGTTCTTTTTTTGTAATGTGATGTTCAAAATTGTTATAACTTATTCTAAATTTTTCCTTGTTTGTGAAGCATCCTTCATTAGATGCTTACAGTCCTCGACTCCTCGTTTTTCTAATAGTTGGAATGTTGACCTTAAGAGGTGTTCATTGATTCAAATAAGGTGGTTAAGGTGAATATCATTTGTTCTTGATGCTTGAAACATCAGATGATAGTTTTGAGACTGTTGCTGGCATTGTTTGTCACCTGCATCTCAAAAAGGTTTTCACATCATTTTATGGATATTGTAGTTTTCTTGTTTTGTTCAGAATTTTGTGACAGACATTTCTCGTTTTCTATTAAATTGATTGATCAAATAGTTGAAACAGTCAAATATTAACATGAATGATATTCTCGAAAAATGTCAAGCACCATCAATCTATGTCGGAAGAAAAAAATTGGCAACCTGTTTAAGAGAATAGATTTATCATTTAGCTTCGTTCTTTGTATGCCTTCACTGATGTCAACTATGCGTGCAATGGTGACACTATTCGGTAACAAATGCAATCCTCTACTTGATCTTGGAATGGACCTTACAATACTATTTGATGGAATCCACAGGAGAAGTGTGTCCTTGAAAAGAATAATGAAATGTTCTACTTCATTTTGTGTTCTCTTTTATTTAAGTTCAGTAGCTTGTTTATTTTGGGAAATGGGTAGTATATGTCAAGATTGCTAGTCATCTTTGTTTTAACAATCATTGTTGTGTGTCCTTAATAATGTGGTGTGCAATTATATGTGTACAGGCTTTGGGATGTGGTGGCATGGTGCGCTTAATTGTTTACTTTCATATTATGATATTCTGGCGGCTTCTTTTAGATTGTGTGCTAAAATATTGTCTCTTCAAATCAATAGATTTTTGTTCAAATTATTTATTCTTTATTCTTTTTTTTTTTTTTCAATTGATGCTTGAATTGCATGCTAGCATCATTTTTCGTTATTTGGTCATTACGCTTTTTGGGAACTTGTAAATCTAATTCTGAGTTTTTGTTTGGTTTCTTGTTGCTTTAAGGAATCTAATTCCTATGAAATTCAACCTTCCTATCGTTCCTCTATTGTTTTGGCATTGTTGCAGTTTTATTATTCAAAGACAGCCTTTGCTGCGAAGGATGCCGTTGATCGAAGCATTCCCAAGTGATATGAGTTATATTTTGGCTTGGAATGTACCCCAAACTACAATGGATCATATGTTTTTAGATGTTGGGGTTGAACATCTTTCGAGAATTTTTAAGCGTGAAAGGGTACATGCATGCTTCTTACTCCATCTTACCTCTCCTTTCTTCGGTTATTACAAGTCGCATTTTCCATTCATGCTCAGTCTGTTTAGGTTAGACTTTAATATATACCATCCTAGCATTATGGTTGTGGCCTAGATGAATGATGCAAACAATTATGATTTTAGTTGGGATGAATGAAATATAAAATAGTAGAAGGAATAGGGATCTTAGGTATGATCTGTAGATGAAAGAGAACAACAATAAGTTGTCATCCAGTGCATGGGGATTTTTCTATCTAACTATACTTGGTTTATATGCTTAATGGCTTTGGATGCATATCATGTCTTTGCCATATTTCTCAATTGTTAAGGAACAAAACATGTCATTTTAGTAATGCAAAATGTCTCTGGGTTGAACATAGTTCATAATTCCTTCCATTCATGTTCCACAAATTTGAATTGTTTTGCGTTTCAATTTCACTTACATTTGTAAGCCATTAAAAACTTTGAGTGTTTTTTATTGTTGTTATTTTTCTGATCCTGGATGCACTAGGTATCTAATTCCAGAGCTTGGACCATGTACCCTTAAGATCACATATTCCGCACATACAGGTCTTAATGTACAATTTCTTAGTCATCGTAGCGGGTAATCGATGTGTAATCTTAACTATGTTAGATGGATCTGTATATAAATAGACACATATTAGATGTTGATTGTTATTATTATTTGTTTCCTTTTTTATAAAGTTTGATGCCTTATATCATTCATGTTAATTGTGTTTT
>NW_019252771.1:22754-35657 GCF_002742605.1 Olea europaea var. sylvestris | reverse complement strand
TAGGAAGAAAGATGCAAGTAATGAATTTTTTATCGAGGCAAGTGTTTGACACTTGGTCCTTAAGATGAATTTGCCCCGCATCGGTACTAATGGTTTTTCGACAATTATCTCCCAAGATACAACGACCACGTCAAGCCATAAGAGCACTCCAAATGGTTTCGACCAACGAACTCAAACGAAATTCCCTCTTTACCAAGAAAATGCATGAAAATGTTATGGAATTAGAAATGAGAGAATTGCAAGAGGAGAATGAATACTCAATGTAATTGGTGTACTCAAAATCATGTCCATAGGGTCCTATTTATAGATGTAGAAAGGGTGCAAATAAAGTAGTGTGGGCCAAAACATGCATCCTTTCAAAAAGTTGCAACACTTGGCCAAAACCTGCATCATTTCGAAAAATTGCAACACTTCATTTCTTCCAACTTTGGTCCGCAATTACTCATTCATCCGGGATTGGTTTGGATATTTTCAAATATACCGTGACGATCTACTCGACGAGTAGAATAAGTTGGTCTATTTACTTTTGTAATTTGACCATCGGATCAAATCCGAATATTCGATCGAAGTTGACACGTAATCACACCTTTTCATTTTTCACTTTTACACACCTTTCCATTTTGTTATTTGAACCAATTCCAATAAAGTTAACTATAGAGATTTTAGTAACTCTCGCGAAGCCAGTTGATTTAACTTGTGCCTCGGAAACAGCACCTACTACAGTTGGCAGAGAGAAAGCCACTTACAAAATAATGAAATTTCTTATTTCATTCAAAAACTTTATTAAAATATGAAAGTAATCAATTTTTAGCTAACGGTACATAAAAACATAAAATATGACACAAAATTGACAACATTGTATTTTAAAAAATCAAGTTTTGATTAAAACAATTTTAAAAATTAAAAACGGGAAAATGGAAGTAAAAGAAAAATGTAAAAGTTTCATTCCGGATAGATAAGTAAAGAAAATACAATTATATTCGAGTTAAGTGGAAATAAAAAATAAAAAAATTCACCGTCCTCCTTAAAAAAATTTATAAAATTTTCTTCACAAATCGAGCACTAAACTATGTATTGAAGAGATTTGGGTGTAATTATTTTTCTAGATTTTGAAATTGAAAATGAAGAAAACGTTTAGGTCTAAAATGATTAAGTGTTAAATATAGTATTTTATCAACTTTACCTCTCTAAACCTGAGGAAATTAAGACATAGTTTGACAAAATAATGAACGAAATATGAAATATACAAATGGAAGTAAATGATAGAGAATTAAAATAATAATTTTTAAAGGTTTGCAATGAATTTGCTAGAGACCTTCAAAGTTGAGGACTGATTGCAAAAATTTCTCAAAAGAGAAAAAAGGGTAAAGACTTGAGGGGAAATTGATATATGAACCAATGATCTTCCATATATTATTTTGTAATGGCAAAATAAAAAAAATAAAAAAAGGAAAAATCCAAAATTTTGGACCCCTTATGAGTTTGGGCCTAAGGTGAAGGACTCACTTGCCTCGCCTCATGTTCGGCCGTAGACCAATTTTAGAAATTCGTTATTGGAATTGAATGAACTATGAGATCATAAGTCAATTGAGAAAGGTGGTTCATTTTCTTATATGTTAATTTATGTTTTTATATTTATTCAACGTGAGATTCACTCTTTTAAAAATTGTTGAGCATGCATACAAAACATAATTATAACGGGTGTTCAATGGATAAAGAAAGAAATAAGAACAAATTAAGCATTGTTTTCAATAAATTTGAGGTCGCTTGATTTTTTGTCAAACCATTCAATTCATTACTTAGTCTATGCTTGAGCTACATTTTTGTTTGAAAATGAGTTTTATAATAGTGATATTTTAGAGAATGTGACGTAGTGGATAGGGATGGGGAAATCTCCCGAACCGAACCGACCGAAATCGAATCGAACCGAACCCGACGGTTCTTGTCAAATTAAATACCCGAACGGGTGTCTGAATTGAAAACCGACGGGTACGGTTCGGTTCTCGGTTCTAGACCAAGAACCGAAAAATCGAATAATAACTAAATCTTTCTAATTTTTTTTTTATATTAAGTAAATCCCAATAATTTGTTTCATTTCTAATTTTTTAATTTTTGGCCTAATTACCCATTTTATTGTTTCATTTCTTAGTCAAGCAAGATCAAACCCAATAAATAACCCTAAACACCAATACTAAAGTGCATAGCGTTGTCTCGACTCTCGCACTCACTCTGCAGCCTCGCTAATATTCCAAAACCTATACAATCATCGGTCGACACTGTGACCTCCGATCGAAGCTGTGACCTTCGCCAACCGAAGCTTTGATCGCTATCATTTGAATAAGGTAGTTTACTAATCTCTGACATTCCAAAACTATTGAATGTATCATTAGTTGTATTTATGTAATGTTGTTATAAATGTTAAAAAATTTAATTATAGTACAGAACCGAACTCGAACGGTTCCATAATTATATTTGGACCCGACAGTTCCATTTACTAGATACTCAAAAAGTTCAGTTCGGTTCGGTTCTCCTTAGAACCGAACCGAACCGACCCGCGCCCACCCCTAGTAGTGGAAGGTTATAAAAAAGTTGAACAAATCTCACAAGATGAAAAAACTCACGAAAAAATTTTACTTTTGTCAAAATAATACGACCACAAAGGGCTTACAATGCTTTATATAGGAAAACCCCTAGGAAATTCGGAAAAATAATTAAAAAACGAGTTATTTCCAAAAATGATAGAAAAATCGAAATAATGACTAAAATTAAAAGTTCTAATTTTAAGGATTATCCTCCAATAAAAGGATTTCAAATCCGACTTAAATTGATAGAGTTATAAATAAAACAAAATTTACCAAAAAGGAAAAAATGCCTAAACGAACGAATTTGATTGAAATTGAGCCTAAATCAGTAGCAAAGCTACCGTGTCTTGTTCATGGATCCATTTCCAATCAAATTTTACTACAATTTTGCGAAAAACAGATAACATGAAAATATCTCCAAAAATTAGGAAATTGCCTATTTATGCTTGCGCTAATCCCCCATTTCCATGAAAGTCCATTTCCTTCTGCACTACATCATTCTCCATGGGTTGAGAAAAATTCGCCCTCGAATTTGCCGGGAAAGTAACGTACAAAAGATTTGGAGCATTTCCACTTCCATGGGTTGAAAATCCATTTCCATCCAAAAAGTCTTAGAGAGCCAAAAAGCCATTGGAGTTGATCCAGTAAGTAACCCAAGCAAGCAATAGGAAAACGGTATGTACCGTAATCTTATCGATCGCTCTACTATCCACGCATATACTCCACTTGCCATCTTTCTTTGGCGTAAGGAGAGCAAAAATAATACAAGGACTATGACTTTCCTGATGTGCCCTTTCACCAAAAGCTCATCCACTTGTCTGCTCAACTTTTCATGTTCTGGAAGCTCTTTTGGGAAAACCTCCTGAAATTCTTCCAGTAATGGTCGAACTCTGTGAGAGACCCCCTACTCAGTATTGACTGACTTGCCTACTAACACATTCACTACACCAAATTCTGCCATCTCCATCTCGAACTTCGCTTTGGTTAATAAATTAAAACTGTCTCCAATTGTCTTTGTTGGGCTCTTGTCGGGTAGCAACACGATTTTCTTTTTCCCAAATAGGAAGTTGTACATGTTGGTATACCCATCATGCAATGAGTGTCAATCAAACTGCCAGTGTCTCCCTAATAACAAATGACATGCATCTATCTCCACCACATCACACAAAACCTGATCTTTGTACGGAGTTCCAATGGAAAAATTGATTTGAGCACCCTGGGATACTTCAACATCGTTACCTCTCTTCAACAAAGCTAACTTATACAGTTTAGAATGTTTCTCAGTCTGCAAACCCAATTTCCTAACGACCTCCTTAGCCACTATATTATTGCAACTCCCAAAATCAATAACGAACTTGCAATTTTTTCCCAAACAGTACATGTGGATTGGAAGGTATTATTATGCAACCAGTCACTCTTACTCTTCAGGGGAGTCAAAAAACTCTGCCTCACTAGCAGCGCTTGTCCCACATCACTAGCAACAAATTTCCCCTCCTTCTGTTGCTTATTCAGTGTCTCCATTGTCAATTACAAACGCCTCCTCATAATCTCCATACCCCTCATCAACAAAGAGTCCTCAGCGTGAATTTTTAGGACATTCAAATTGTCTATGACCCATACCTCCACAAGTGAAACAATGAACACCACCTTCAGGATATGTTGACTGTTGAATAGGATTTGCTCTAGAAGAACCAGCCTGGCTAGAATTACCAGGACGGGTTGTCTACTACTGTGGTTTATTGGAAGGATCCTTTGTAGTGAAAGGACCTATAGTTCATTTGGACTGCTATTTCTCTATCTGTATCATCCGTTCATGTGTCTTAGAAACTATCACAGGATCAACATGTTCAGGGTGTCTTGTATTTGGGGACGAAGACTACCCACATATCACGAACACTAACTGTTCCTCCATTTCCATCACCTTGTTTCTGGTAATCAGCATATAAAACTCCATCATATAGTCATCAATCGTCTTGACGCAAATTCTGCAATCATTGATACATGGTCTGAACATAATTATAAGACAAAAATTGTGTCTTCATGTGCTTCTTTAGTTTATCCCAAAATGCAATCTTTTCATTTCCTAATCTAGACCCATCACTTTAGTCTGCTGCAACCACGTCACTGCTAGTCCACGAAATCTAGTTGCAACGAGAGGCACACGTTTACCAACAGGAACCTTCTTAAATTCCAAGACCTCCTCCATTGTAGTCACCCAATCCAATAATTCTTCTGGACTTAATCCACCATGGAATTCAGGGATATTAACCTTAAACCCTGATTCGCAGCGTCTATTCTCCTCCTAGCCACCTTCTCTCTCTGTCTGACTAGCAGATCTATTGGATAATCAAGTGGCTCAAACGAATTTTCATCTTCAGAATCCTTAAACGGGTTGGGCAACAGGGGCATGTTACTGTGGCGCGAGTGTAGCGATTTGCTGAGTCAACAATTCCACTTGTTGACACAATTATACGATCTCATTACATCTATTCACCTCCTCTACCAGGGTTTCATGGGCTTCTGGACATCTCCTTGATGGCATAGTGAAGGAACAAACACAGCTTTGATACCAACTAACATAGTGGAAGGTTATAAGAAAGTTGAACAAATATCACAAAATGAAAAAACTTACGAAAAATCTTATTTCTGTCAAAACAATACGGCCACAAAGAGCTTACAATGCTTTATATAGGAAAAAACCTTGGAAAATTCGAAAAAATAAAAAAAAAGAGTTTTTTTTTCAGAAATGGAAAAAATTTAGATAATGACTAAAATTAAAAGTCTTAATAAACGGAATTCAAATCCAACTTAAATTGATAGAGTTATAACCAAAACAAAATTTACCAAAAAATGAGAAAAAAAAGCCTAAACGAAGAAATTTGGTCGAAATTGGGCCTATATCAATAGCAAAGCTATTGTGTCTTGTTCATTGGCTAATTTCCAATCAAATTTGACTAAAATTTTGTAAAAAACTGACAACCTCAAAATATCTCCCAAAATCAGGAAGTTGCCTATTTTTGCTTGCGCCGATCTCCCTTTTCGTTAAAGTCCAATTCCTTTTGCACCATATCAGAATGTGTGGTTAAAAAGTAAGAAAAAAATTAAATTTATGTGCCAAATATATTATTGAAAGAATGTGTGATTGATAATGAGTTTTAAAAAATGAATTTTCAAATAATAAGGTTTAAAATGGGCTTAATCTATTAGAATATATAAATCAAATAAACTCTTGTTTGGTATATACTTTTTTTTATAATAAATTTTGTGAAAGTGATTTTTCAAAGAGTATTGTCGTTAAAATAGAAAAATATTATGAATCCACGTGTAAAATGAGTTATATCAAACAGTAGCTAGATATTTAGTAACTAGAATATGAAATATTAATTTTCATCTACTCCTCTCTTGTCTGACACCATGTTTCACTGAAATTCATCATAAGATTTGATAGAGTTTTATGCTTAAATGTCGATTTACCAAAATTTTCATTCTATATCTAAACTTGAGATAATTTATTGTGCATTATTGTTCACTAGAATATATCAAATATGCTCTTGATCTGATAGTTGTCATTAGATTATTAAAGTTGCAATAACTAATATATTTAGCTATACACTGTTTAATCCTCCACAAAGCCAATATTATTTCAATTTTTCTTGATAAATGTTTCTTGATTTATAAGCATGGTGTCAATTTCATTTGCATTCTAATGTAGTTAGGAAGAAGCTTTCCGAAACTTAAATAGAGAAATATGCATTAACTATTGGGTCTTACTCTATTGACTATCCTACATGATTGTCATAAACTTATTGTGTGGTTCATACTATCGAATGTACACTAATGACAACATCATATGCAAATGTTATAGTAATATCATACTCAAAACTCTATATAAGTGTTTATGACGAGCTTGCTAGTCATGTGAGTGGAAGGTTAGTCTCGGAGTCCTGCATATAGGTGTGGGGTGCCCTTCGAATCTGTAAAATTCTCTTTTAATTAATAATTCAATCATTTAGATTAATGTAGGATAATAGGATATTAAGTAATCCTCATTTTTCTGTTTGATATGCATATTTGATTAACAATCACGTTTGCCTAAATTACAAGACAAAACTTGTAGTTTTTGGATTTGAATGTGTGATGAGAGATGACATTTAGAAAGTAAGAAACTTTATTGGTACACAGAAGAGAAAATGATGTTTTTGGTAGTTGAGGGATGGGCTCATAGGTTGAAGTCATCATGTCTTAATATTAGCTTGTTGATATTTTGCTTCTTATAGCTCCTTTTTGAATATTGTTTAAAAAAAGGAAGTCTATGTCTTGATATTTTACTTCTTTTTGCTCATTTTAGTCCTTTGCCCATGTAATGCACCGTACGCATTACTTTGAATGCAATATTAATGTGTTTAATGTTAAGGATTGATGAGAGATAACCGTCTACATCGATGGTCGATTGAATATCGTTATGACCTACCGATACCACGTCGATCAATTAATTATTTCAATAGCTGACCAACTACCGCGATGACCTATAAACACCATGTCGTTTGACTGACTACCACGAGGACGATTGACTATCGCAATGGTCAATCGACTATCGCAATAACCTATCGATATCATGTCAGTCGGCTGATCACTACGATGGTCGACCGACCATTGCTCATCTATTAATACCATGTAACACCAAGTTGATCGATTGACTACCACGATGGTTGATTAACTGTCGTGACAACCCATTGACACCACATCAATTGATTGACTACCACAGTGGTCGATGGACTATTGCGATGACCTATCAACACTATGTCGATTGACTGACAATCTTGATGGTCAATCGACTGTAGAGATGGTCGACTGACTACCCCGATAACATATTGACACAGGTATATCAACTGACTATCATGATGGTGAACTGACCACCACGATGAACTATCAATACCACGTCGGTGGACTAATTACCACGATGATCGATACGAATAAAAAAGATTGAGATATAAGATGGTGTTCTTCCACTTAAAAAGTGCCTCTGCTTCTTTTTTTTCTCAAACAATACAATGTTTAGAAGTAAAATGAAAAGGAGAATATGAAGAAGGAAAAATATGGTTATTTTTAATGTTTCCATACCTATTTGTTTTGTATTTCATTATCTCTCTCCTTTCTTCTTATATGGAGGCAGTAAATAAGAGCATGAGGTGACATATATGTAGATAGGTTAATGAAAACAAATTGAAAGAACGAAAAAGAAGCCTCATTTTTCTGTTTGATATGTGCATTTGATCGACAATCACATTGACCTAAATCACATGGCAAAACTTGCAATTTTTTGGATTTGAATGAGTGATATGAAACTCATCATATTTAGAAAGTAATAAACTTTTTGGTTCACAAAAGAGAAATAATGTTTTTAGTGGAGGGAAGAAGGAATGGGCTGGTGGGTAGAAGTCCGCATCTTAATATTAGCATGTTGACATTTTGTCTGTTTTAGCTTCTTTTTGAAATATTGTAGAGAAAAGGAAGTCATTTCGTCTTGATATTTTACTTCTTTTGCTCATGCTAGTCATCTGCTTATGTAATGCTCAGTATGCATTATTTTGAACGTAATATTTGCGTATTGAATGTTAAGGATTGACGAGAGATAATCGACTACAATGATTATCAACTGACTATCGCAATGACCTATCGATACCACGTCGATTGATTAATTACTACGTTAGCCGACCAACTACCGCGATGACCTATAAATGCCACGTTGTTCGACTGACTACCCTTAGGACGATTGACTATCGCAATGGTCAATCGATTATCACAATAACCTATCGACACCATGTCAATCGGCTGATCACCGCAACGGTTGACTGACCATCACTCACCTATCAACACCACGTCGATCGACTGCCTACCATGAGGTTAACTAACTATAGCCGTAACCTATCGACACCACATCGGTTGACTGACTACCATAATGGTCAATCGACTATCGCGATGACATACTGACACCAAGTTGATCGACTACGTCAGTTGACTGACTACTACGATGGTCGAAATTCTACTGTGATGGCCGATCTACACCACATCGATCGACCGACTACCACGATGGTTGATTGACTGTTGCGATAACCTATTGATACCATATCGATCAACTGACTACCACAATGGTCGATCGACTACCGTGATGACCTACCGACACCATGTCAATTGATTGACAATTTTGATGGTCAATTGACTGTAGAGATGGTTGACTGACTTTCACGATAACCTATCGACACCATGTATATCGACTAAATATCGCGATGGTGAACTGACTACCATGATGAACTATCAACACCATGCCGATGGACTGATTACCATGATCATTGATACAAATCTAGAAGATCAGGATATAAGATGGTGTTTGAAAGAGCCTCTACTTCTATTCTCTCGGACTATACAATGTTCAGTGCTGGAAGTGAACTGAAAGGGGGAATATGAAGAAGGAAAAATAATGCTATTTTTAATATTTTCATGCTTATTTGTTTTACATTTCATTGAAGAGTGTGAGGTGAAATATATGCAAACAAGTAAATGAAAACAAAGTGAAAAAAAAAAAAAAGGAAAATGAAGCCTCATTTTTTTTTTTTTTTGATATAAGGAAAGTTTTAGATTTACATATAAAATTATTTTATGAGAGAATGTATAGTTGAAAATGAGTTTTGAAAAAATGAATTTTTGAAAAATAGGGACCAAACATACGCTTATTATATAATCAAGTTATATATACCAAATAGAGTATTAAAGCACAGAAATGTTTTAAAGAATTTTTTATGCCACTTAAATAAAATATTTTACTTGTTATACGTATACATTTGATAGAAAAATGATTTTTTTTCCCATTTTCAAAGAACGAAGTTTTGCTAGTGATGAAGAATGCATAGAAATTTAATGAACAAAATTATATCCTTTCTAACAAATTAAGCTGTTTTAGACTAGTCGATCTTTCATTATTCTCTACAAGGTTCATAAGGAAAGGTCTTACATCTTCTATATGGACATTCTTTTCTTGCGTGAGCACGAATTCTTTACTTCTTGCTAGCACCTCGTGATACTAATATGAGATATTTAATCGTATATGCAAAGTCATGTGTATTGAAATGAAGGAGAACTTATTCTTTTAAGTTTGTATTATTCTAATTATTATAAAATTTAATGCAAAACTGGAGAACTTAATGTCATGTTAAAAATTCCAAGATACATTCCACGACACGTCTTTGCTTCGATAGAACTTAAAAAGAATTTAATAAAATCCTAAAACATATGTTCCTTAATTCTCTTTTTCTTCCAACATTCCTCCTTAAGTTGTTCTAACAAATCGAGAGAGTGGAACATGGACAATATCTCTCGAAATCTGGCTGTAGTTAAGCTCTTTGTGAACATTTAATTGTTTATCACTTCAAACAAATGGGTTACAAACTATATTTTCTTGCACATTTTCTTGAACAGATTGGCACTCACTTCAATATGCTTTGTCATTCTTGGAAAATCGAATTTGAGGTAATATACATGACAACTTTAATATCACAAACAATTTTGTAGCACAAGATGACCAAAGTTTAAGTCATTCAACAATGCTCGAATCCGAATATTAGGAAACACATCTGTGAACAATCGAAGAAATAAATTCTTTGAGTTGAAAGTTTGGAGGCATGTATGAACTAACTAATGGAGCTAACAACCTAAGAGGTATCTAGTCAAGACGAATGTCAAATAAATAAGTTGCCCGACAAGTCTCCAAAACTGATCATATTAGGAAATAATTCACCATTGTTAGCAAGTGTACTTCTACTATCAGTTGGTGTCTTTGAAGGTTTTTCTGCAAGTTTTCCAGTTTCCTTCAACAAAGTCTATCACATTCACTGATTAAGAAAAATACACTTTGTTACCTCATTTTCCGTGATGCTACATGTACAACAGATGTCGGGCTCACCCACTTCTCTACAAGTAAATTCTAACACGTTTTGATCGAGAATTCGATCGGAGATATGTGGTGGTTATGTACATGGGAGTCGTTTTACGACATGAGATGAAAACTTTCGAACACCAACAATATCATCAAAGATGGTTATAAATACAAACCAATGACTATTAATAACTTGATAAAAAAGGAATATCAATCTAGATTGAACACATGAATATTTGAGAGAAGTTTAAGTGGTTTTTTAGCATGTAAAAAATGTCATCCCTTTAAAATATTACAAGAGTTCCTATTTATAGAGTTTGGATCGACATGGTAGCCATTAGATAAGAACCACGTGGTCTCATCTTATTAACCGAGGCCTCACATTACTTTCTGCCATACATTTAATACATTGACTACAGGTCAGCCACCTTACCCCCTAAGTTGACAACTCTAATATTCATTAATATAAACATTACATTAATCACTCCTAGAGATACTCTACAGATTTCTGAAAAGACAGCAGGTGCTTATGCTTAAAAGAGGGCTTCGGAGTGGGGAGGTATTCCTTCGGCACTAGCTTCTTATGAGGACCAATTGGGTCTTCGCTGACTGTTAGATGTCTCCACGTGGTTTTATGTGGCTTCCACTAGGAGCTTCGGATTATGAGTTGTAACTTTTTAGAATAAGCCACTTCTATAAAATATTTACGAATCGCAAGATCTTTTATAGCAAAATTTTTCACGTAAGACACCATTGAATTGTGAAATACCTATTTGATCATTACATATAACAGTCAATGTCATTAACATAGACCAGGACAATTGGAAAGCTAGAATACTTTTTTTTAGGAACAGTGAAGAGTCAATCATGCTCCTATGTAACCGAAGCTTAATAAGTGTTGAATATAATAGTGCATGATTTATATTTCGTTAACCAAAAATACATGCACGCAAATACAAATAGAGTAATGACTTATCGAAATCATGATATGTACAAATTAATAAGCAAATCACAACTCAGTTAAACATTGAAAATGTAAAAATACGAAGGAGATGAAATAAAGCGAGGTACGTAAATGCAAATCTCCTTAAAACGGATTTCACCCCTGCACTAATGCTAATAGAGTCAAATAAATGGCCATCTCCTTATGTGCAACGCTTCTTCTAAAGTTAATATAGCACAGTATTAATTTTGTCAAGGAAACCAAAGTTTGACTATACTCTTTTGGGTAGGAATATATTGAACACAAAATATCGAAGGCAAAACTCAAAAATAAATTAAAAATATTCTAATGGAATTTAGAGAAAAGGAATTGGAAATCAATTATTAGAAATTGATTGGCATCAAGAAAATGGAATTAGAAGGGTCCTATTTATAGATTTTCATATATGCCTCTTTGAATGGTCACATCTTTTGGCATAAATTAATTTCAGCCACTATCTCACCATTTCATATTTAATGGTGTAAATTATACCTTATTTAAAGGTCACACCCATTCTGAAACAACATTACGATTTGATACGTGCACCATTTGCAATTGAAGTGTCATGAGTAGTCATCACATCAATTGGAGACTTTTCCAATTCACACTTATAAATATCCAAAAAATTCAAACAATAATAATTGAACTCAACTTTGCTTACCATGTACTTAAATTTAATTTTCAAACAAGATAAGGTTTTAACTCCTTTGAACGGCTCGGAGGTATACTCGTATAAACTTTCACTTCAAGATCTCCATGTAAAATATGTATTTTTAACATGAACAATTTCAAACTTTCGTCAACTACAAGAGAAAAAAGCACTCAAAAGGTATTCATCTTTACAAAAAGAGCAAAAGTCTATAATTTTCTCTTTTCCATATGTCATTAAATTTCTTACCAGCTAATTGTGCCTTATATCTTTCTGTTAGAAACAAACAAGATACCAGAATCGCTCTGATACCAATTTATTGAGAATCGGACCAAATAATTAATGACAAAAAAAAGAGTAATATGAAAAATAATGGATTGCATAAAAACACAACATTTATGTGGAACAAGAGGATAATCTCAATATACCAAGAAACTAAAATTATTTTACAAGATTTGATACTCTCAATTTAAATCCAAACAATCTTCTCAAGCTTTTAATATATACAACAATAACCTAATTATTATGTTGAGTCTTCTAAGAGCTTACACCACGTGGAGTATATATAGGAACTCTTGACAAGTATTTTGGATGAAATACAACTTAAGAAACGAGTCAAAATCGAAAATTCTCGCTCGAACAATATTACCACTCGAGCGCTAGGCAGGCGGCAGCTACGTCGCGAGCATCAAAGCTAATGGCCAGCTAGCAAAATTGTGCAGACTTTCTCTCCACCAAAAAAAAAAAAAAAAAAAAAACA
>NW_019252771.1:5355-22577 GCF_002742605.1 Olea europaea var. sylvestris | reverse complement strand
CCAAAAAAAAAAAAAAAAAAAAAAAACAATGTCTTCAATTATCCGAAGTCTTTTTGCCAATCAAACTTCCAATCCTTCATTAACTTTGAACCCTTTTTCAACTGGACTTCCAAACCAAGAAGACTCTTGTTCATTTTATTAATTTACCAACCCAATCCTAATCTCAATAGGAATTTGGCTCATACTCTTAACACTTTCAGTAGACCTATCATTGTTGTACTTAATCTTATATATCCACCGACAACCAACTGTTATCTTACCAAGCAAAAATTAACAATATCTCATGTATGGTTCTTATTAAAGGCCCCTGATTCTTCTTGCATAGCTTTTCTCCAAACTTGACTAGTGTTAGCCTCCCTAAATGCTTGAGGCTCTTAATTGTCTAATATGGTAGTAAGAAAAGCATAGGAAAAATTCATATATAAGAGAGTAAGTATGCCACATTTCAAAGCTATGAGATCAGATTTTATTAAATTTTAGTTACAAAATAATTAATTAAACATATATTTTGTTAGTTGCATATATTAATGTCAAAATTTTATACAATTTAGTCACAAATTATTGAATTAATTAATCACAATAAAAATTAGGTCATAAATTATTTTACGGTCATAAATCAAAATTTTTATAGGTCACAATTGGTTCATCGATCACAAATTTATCGAGTTGATAGATCACAAATTATTCATTGGTCACAAATAAAAAATTTTAGAAGTCGCAACTTATTTTATGGTAACAAAATATCTAATTTATTAGTCCCAACTTATCGAATTATTGGTCACAACTTAACAAATTTTTAGTTCCACATTATTTATTAGTTACAATTTATCGATTTCATTGGTCATACATTAACCAATTAATTTGTCAAAAACAATCAAATCATTTGTGGCGTCCACCTCACCACTGCCACCAGTCGCATCGTCGTTGCCAAACCACCACCACCATCTCCATCTCCCAATAGCAAAACCATCATCTCAAACACCGCAACCAAACACCACCACCACCACTAGCTTATAGTTCCACAACCACATCCCCTACCAAAAAATTCCCAAATCTGCCGTCGAGCACTTACCACCATTGCTTGTATCAACAATAACTACCACCGCCACCTCCAACAAGTTATCATTTTCAACCACAAAACCGCCACCCAACACCTCACCACCACTACCATCAACAAAACAACCGCCACAAACAAGATCCAATATTGTCGCCTAAACACCAAATTGTAGGTATACCACTTGTCGTCTTAAACACCAACAAAATCGCCGCCACCATAACCACCGCTACCAACAAGATCCAACAAAACAGTCTCTATAGCTGCCAAAATAATACCAACACATCAGATAAAAAACACAATCATCTCGTCATCACAACACCATTACCGAAAACAGAGCGTCGCTGGTAGTGTGAGGTTGTGCTCAGATCAGATTAAATCAAAAACCATAATGCAGCCACAGATGAGCTCCTCACGGGAACCACAAAAATCCCTCTAACGCCTCTCTTAGATCAGGAGCCAGAAGGTCGCTCATCTCGAGTTCATAGCAACCAGGCACCACTGCAAAGCACCAAGTCACCTCGATTGCTTGCAGTCACCACGCCGACGAGAGGTAGAGAGAGATGCAGGGAATTGGATGGGAATGTCAAGGAACATAGGGTCATTGGGAATTAATTTTATTATTATTAGTGAATTAATATATAATTTTTGTATAAACAAGCTTCAGATTGCATTTTTGAAATGGGATCCTAAAAGATATGGTTGGTGTGCTTTGAACAAAAGCATAATGTGTCCTCAAACATTCTTACATAGGATAAGAGTTTGCATGATAAGTAAAGAAATTTTTCATTTTCTCAGAGGGGATGAGTTTGTCGGGTGGATCTTCATCGAAGTTTTTGAGATGGAGATCGTGCAAGATATTACTGGTAAATGAGTTGTAGTTGATTTAGAATCTACTGCTGCTTCAATTTTTGCAACCAATGACTTTTCATTCAAACTAATTTATGTTGGAAAAAATGGTTATGAAATGGGTCAACTTTGAGCCCAAATTTTAGTGGGACCCACCTTTTAATTAATACGGGACCTAGCATATTTACGTTCTAATCTGCGAGATGATTAACGTGATATATTTATTTATCGAAAATCATTTAAAATTGAAGGAAATATTAAATATTAAAGTAACCCACATAAACTAAGTATTATGGAAGAATTTGATTTTCCAAACACTTATCCCACATAGGAAACTTTGGTGTGGTTTATAAGGTGAAAGTTTGGAATTGGATTTGGGCCCCAAGGGGTACCAACAGTCTTTGGAAGGGGGAAGACCTATATACTATTGGGTTCGGTCATAAACCCACGCGCGTGCCGCCGTCGCCGTCCGTCCAACCGACCTGTCGGCTCGGCACGAGCACGTGCCCGTATTCGAGTCCGGTCTGGTTCGGTGTAGGTACGGGTGCGGGTGGACCTTTGTACTATATTAACTTTTTGGACAAAATTTATTTAAAATTTTGGGCCAAATTGTAAATAATCAAATTCTTGGGTACATTATGAAATTTAAATTTTGGCTTATTCCGGGTGTTTTATTTTCTTTTAACAGTCGTCTATTTACCGACCAAACAGTCGACTGTTAGCAGACCGTTAACCAACTTAACAGACGCGACTTTTAAAAACAGCATGTCTGTTCGAATTTTGAGGTTTGTCTGAAAGGTGATGATTGTTCGAATGGCCACGAACAAGTCTATAAATAGCCAGCCTCTCTACCAGAAAATTTACACCATTTTCATTGCAAACTTTCTGTGCTTTGAATCTCATTCCCTTCTCTCTCGCTCTGATATTGTTTCGAAGTAAAACACACTTCATTGAGTTCGTTGGAACTCCTGCAAATTGCAGTGCTGCTTCCGTAGGAAACGAAAATTCGTTCTATTCTGGAAAACGATTGCTGGACGCTTTTAGCACCATTGAAGGCAGCAAATTCGTTTTAAGGAAACATCATGAAGTCAGTGGTCTCGAACTACTTTTTACGTCATGTTGATCAATTCTTTACATTCAGGTAATTCTATCGAATTGGTTTCGAAGGAGTAACGTCAAACTCTAGAAGCAACAATCTTAAAACGAATTTTGTATTATTATTTTGTTTCTGTTTCTACTCCTTCTTACCGTTGATCTTCTGATTGTGTTTCAGAAATGGCAACTTTTGGTACCACACACCCGAATACGACCGGGGAAAAATCAGAAAAGTTTAATGGGTCAGATTTCAAGCGTTGGCAACAAAAAATGCTTTTTTATCTGACCACGTTAAATCTGGCTAAATTTCTCAAAGAAGATGCGCCTTCATATACCGAGCAAGACAGTGACACTGAAAAATTGGCTGCGGTTGATGCATTCTGATTTCTTATGCAGAAATTATGTACTTAATGGACTGGATAACACATTATATAATGTGTACTGCAATGCTAAGTCCGCAAAAGAACTGTGGAAATCTTTGGATACAAAGTACAAAATCGAAGATGCGGGCACGAAGAAATTCATTGTCGGTCGTTTTTTGGACTATAAAATGGTTGACAACAAGACTATCATATCCCAAGTTCAAGAACTTCAAATCATACTTAGCGACTTCCATGCCGAAGGAATGAAACTAAGTGAATCATTCCAAGTCGCTGCACTGATTGAGAAATTACCACCTTCATGGAAGGATTTCAAGAATTACCTAAAGCACAAGTGGAAGGAAATGAAATTTGAAGATATCATTGTCCGATTAAGAATAGAAGAAGACAATCGCAAAACTGAAAAAAGGAATGGTGCATCTCATTCGATGGAATCAAAAGCCAACATCGTAGAACGAGGATTCAAGACTAGCAAAAAGAGGAAGCACAATGGGGAAGGACAAATTGGTTCTTCAAAAACTACTAAAACGTTCAAAGGCAACTGTTACAATTGTAGCAAGGCAGGACATCGATCCAAGGATTGTCGAAAGCTAAAGAATGTAAAGGGAAAAACTCACCAGGCCAATGTAACAGAATATGAGAACCTCACTGATGAGGTACAAGACACGAATCTTTCTGCGATCGTCTCTGAATGCAACTTAATTGGAAACACTAAGGAGTGGTGGGTGGATACTGGAGCTACTCGTCACATATACTCAAATCGCGGGATGTTCTCTACCTACAAAGCAATGGATCATGATGAACATCTCTATATGGGAAACTCGTCATCTTCCAAGGTAGAAGGACATGAGAAGATAGTGCTGAAAATGACAAGTGGAAAAGAGGTCACTCTGAATGATGTTCTTCATGTGTCCGATATTAGGAAAAACTTGACATCTGGTTCTCTACTAAGTAAGAATGGGTTTAAGCTAGTCTTTGTCTAGGACAAATTTGTACTCTCAAAGAATGAAATGTTTGTAGGAAAGGGCTACCTGAATGAGGGGCTCTTTAAGTTGAATGTAATGACTGTTGTACCTCCAATTATGAATAAGAATACATCTTCTTCTTACTTGCTTGAGTAATTTAACATTTGGCATGAATGATTAGGACATACAAATTATAACACTTTGCGTAGACTAATCAAATTAGATTTATTACCAAAGTGTGATTTAAATCCTAATCACAAATGTAATATATGTGTAGAAGTCAAAATATCACGTCTACCATTTCGTTCTGTTGAAAGAAGTACCGAACCCCTAGATTTAATTCACACCGACATATGTGATTTAAAATTTGTTCAAACTAGGGGAGGTAATAAGTACTTTATCGCTTTTATCGATGATTGTACTCGATGTTCCTATGTCTATTTGCTCAAAAGCAAAGACAAAACAATTGAAGTGTTTAAACACTACAAGTTAGAAGTTGAAAATCAACTTAACAAAAAGATTAAGGCCATAAGAAGTGATAGAGGAGGTGAATATGATTCATCATTTGAGAAATTCTGTTCGGAACACGGAATTATTCATCAAACTACCGCACCTTATTCTCCTCAATCTAATGGTATTGCTGAACACAAGAATCGAACATTGAAGGAGATGACGAATGCTATGTTAATAAGTTCTGGATTACCGCATAACTTATGGGGGGAAGCCTTGCTTTTTGCCAACTATATTCTTAACAAACTACCACATCGAAAAACGCAAAAGATACCTTATGAAGTATGAAAATGTCACAAACTTAATTATAAATACTTGAATGTATGGGGATGTTTGGCTAAGGTAGTAGTTCATAAACCTAAAAGGGTTAAGATAGGACTTAAAACCATTGATTGTGTATTCATTGGTTATGTCTACCATAGTAATGCGTACAGATTTATGGTATATAAGTCTGAAATACATGATATGCATGTTAATACAATTATTGAATCAAGAGATGCTACATTTTTCAAAAATACTTTTTCTTATAACATGTAAGGTGAATCAAATTCACAAAAGAGATCTCGTGAAAACGAAGAGACTATAGATCAAGAATCTATAATTGAACAACCTAGACGAAGCAAGAGGGTTAGGACGTCAACCTCCTTTGGACCTGATTTTCTAACATATTTGTTAGAAAATGAACCTCAAAGTTTTAAAGAGGCTATGTCATCAACTGAAGCTTCATATTGGAAAGAAACTGTTCATAGTGAAATTGAATCCATACTACAAAATCATACTTGGGAATTAGTAGACCTCCCTCCCGGTAATAAGTCTTTGGGATGTTAATGGATTTTCAAAAGGAAAATGAAAGCAGATGGATCAATTGACAAATATAAAGTAAGACTTGTCGCTAAAGGTTACAAGCAAAAAGAAGGTCTTGATTATTCCGATACCTATTCTCATGTGACAAGAATTACATCCATACGTATGCTTATTGCAATAGCAGTATTGAATGGTTTGGATATACATCAAATGGATGTTAAAACGACACTTTTGAATGGAGAATTAGATGAAGAAATTTATATGGAGCAACCTGAAAGATTCGTGACCTCAGGACAAGAAAAGAAAGTGCGTCGACTTGTTAAATTACTATATGGATTAAAACAAGTTCCTAAGAAATGGCATGAAAAATTTGACATGGTTATGATGTCAAATGATTTCAAAATTAACGAATGTGACAAATGTATTTATGTCAGGAACACTCCAAATGGATATGTCATGGTATGTTTATATGTAGATGACATGTTGATTATGGGTAATAATGATGCCATAATTCAAACTACAAAAAGGATGCTAACAAGTAAATTTGAAATGAAGGATTTAGGTGTGGCCGATGTTATATTAGAAATTAAAATTTCTAGAACATCTGATGGTCTCATATTGTCTCAATCACACTACATTGAGAAGATTCTTGATAAATTCAAGAAATATAATATTATTCCTATGAAAACACCTATGGATGTTAGTATGCATCTTGTTTCCAATACTGGTGATAGTAAGTCTCAATTGGAATATTCTCGTATTATTGGCAGTTTAATGTATGTCATGAATTGCACTCGACCTGATATTGCCTATTCAATTAGTAGGCTAAGTCGATATACAAGTAATTCAAGCACTGATCATTGGAAGGCTATTGTTAGAGTTTTAGGGTATTTAAAACATACCGAAAATTTTGGATTGCACTATTCGAGATATCCAGCAGTACTTGAAGGATACTGTGATGAAAATTGGATATCAGATACTAAATACTCCAAATCAACAAGTGGATATGTCTTTACACTTGGAGGTGCTGCAATATCATGGAAATCTTCAAAACAGACATGTATAGCCAGATCAACAATGGAACCTGAATTCATTGTATTAGATAAAGCCGGAGAAGGAGCCGAATGGCTACGAAACTTTCTAGAAGATATTTCATGTTGGACAAAACCTGTGCCTGCTATTTGTATCCATTGCGATAGTCAATCAGCAATTGGTAGGGCACAAAATGCAATGTACAACAGTAAATTTCGACATATACGTCGTAGACACAATACTGTTAGACAATTGCTCTCTACAGGTATTATCTCTATAGAGTATGTGAAATCAAAAGAGAATATTGCGGATCCGGTAACTAAAAGTTTAACAAGAGAGCAAGTCGAAAGTTCATTGAAGGGAATGAGATTAAAACTAATAATATAATCAAAAGTTTTCATGGTGGCAACCCAACCTAGTTGACTGGAGATCCCAAGATCTAGGTTCAATGGGACAACCGAACTGTGAAAAACTTAGTATGCACTGAGAAGATTTTACTTCTACCCATTCCTATGATGAGTCAGTGCCCAATTGCCACGAAATAGGTTAATATACGCTTTTAATGATTTCTATATCTTGATTCGTTCAAGTAGAGTATAGCAGAATACTCTTTATGGAAATCACCTATATGAGTGAGAAGGGGCCGCTTCTAAGAGAATTAGGTGAAGATGAATTCTCTAAAAACCACTCATGAACCAGGAGGTGTCCAAGGCCAAAATGGACACAAACGTGAAAAACAACTGTGTTCGAAGAAAATTGTGTGACTTTTATTGTTTAGGTTTCTATAAACGGCTGACTGTTCAAAACAACTTGCTACTGATTGGCTAAGGAAATCCGATAGATTTTACTAGAGAAAGTTCAAAGTTATTGACTACTTATCCCGATGTAGTCTTCTTCAATTTTTTCTTTGAAAAACATATCAGATGTTATCGTTTGGAATAAGGCCAACATATTTCATTCATGTAGGGGATTGTTGGAAAAAATGGTTATGAAATGAGTCAACTTTGAGCCCAAATTTCAGTGGGACCCACCTTTTAATTAATACGGGACCTAGCATATTCACGTTCTACTCCGTGAGATGATTAACGTGATATATTTATTTATCGAAAATCATTTAAATTGAATGAAATATTAGGTGTTAAAGTAACTCATATAAACTAAGTATTATGGAAGAATTTGATTTTCCAAACACTTATCCCACATAGGAAAGTTAGGAAACTTTGGTGTGGTTTGTAAGGTGGAAGTTTGGAATTGGGTTTGGGTCCCAAAGGGTACCGATAGTCTTTGGAAGGGAGAAGACTTATATCCTATTGGGTTCAGTCATAAACCCACACGCGCGCTCCACCACCACCGTCCGGCCGGCCAGCACGGCACGAGCACGTGTCCGAGTCCAGTCCGGTTCGGTTCGGTTCGGTTCGGTGTGGGTGTGGGTGGACCTTTGCACTATATTAACTTTTTGGACAAAATTTATTTAAAATTTTGGGTCAAATTGTAAATAATCAAATTTTTGGATACATTATGAAATTTAAATTTTGGCTTATTTCGAGTGTTTTATTTTCTTTTAACAGTCATCTATTTACCGACCAAACAGTCGACTGTTGGCCGACTATTAACCAACTTAACAGACGCGACTTTTAAAAACAGCATGTCTGTTTGGATTTTGAGGTTTGTCTGAAAAGCGATAACTGTTCAAACGGCCATGAACAAGTCTATAAATAGCCAGCCTCTCTCTCAAAAAATTTATACCATTTTCATTACAAACTTTCTGTGCTTTGAATCTCATTTTCTTCTCTCTCGTTCTGATATTGTCTCAAAGTAAAATACACTTCGTTGAGTTCGTTGGAACTCCTGCAGATTGCAGTGCTGCTTCTGTAGGAGACGAAAATTCGTTCTATTCTGGGAAACGATTGCTGGACGCCTTTAACACCATTGAAGGCAGCAAATTCGTTTTAAGGAAACATCGTGAAGTCGGTGGGCTCAGATTAATTTTTACATCCTGTTGATCAATTCTTTACATTCAGATGATTCTGTCGAATTGATTTCGAAGGAGTAACGTCAAACTCTAGAAGCAACAATTTCATCATTTGTAACAGTGGGTAAAGTCAAAAAAATAGCCAAGTAAGTTTTCCCCCAGAGCTTGGCTCCTACTATTGTTTTCCAGTGAAAAATAGGATTCTGACTCACAATGTTTGGCAAATATATCCATTTTTGTTGAAGAATGACCAAATAATACACACCGAATTGCTTGACAGTCTAGTTTGTCACGGCAAATTACCTTCTGATGCACTTAAATGAGCACAACAAATACCCTGCAAATGAGATGTATTAGGCTTGTGATTTATTACGACTTCCAATGGAAACTTGAAATCAAGAATACGACAAGACAGGCAATTAATCAAATAATTTGCAGTTTGAACTCCATGAGACAAAACTTAATTCTTTGGAACATTTATCTGGAACATAAGAGTCCTATTAGTTTCAAGAATATATCTATTTTCTTATTCTGCTTTACATTATTGACGGTGCTTGTTCTTCCTCAAAACTTGCTCTCTCTCTCTCTCTCAGACCTTTTCTTCTCTAAACCAAAAAACGCCAGTTCAACCTGGAAAAGATCTGTAGGCACTGCAAGTGTGCATTTATTGGTATAGATCATCCAATTAGACTGCTTTCTTTCCGAAGATGTTACATTGTTTAGATAGAGGAACTTAATTATACTACAACACTTGCAATGAGAAATTTTCTCATGAAAGACGGGTTATTAAGTAAAGAAATACATAAACTATTTAGTGACATAGCTTGCTATAAACCAAAGCTTGGATTTTGGGCAATATTGGATTTTGGAAAAACAGCTACGCCCCAGCTTGTCTGATTATCGTCGATCAATTTTGGATATCAAATGAAGCTCCCACATTGCATAAGCTTCCATTTAGAGAAGTCTTATAAAGCAACTTCAGCAACACATATAACGTCTTCCTGTGTTTTGTTTTTTTTTTTTTTTTTTTTTTAATTTTTTTTTCCCATAAAGTTTTAAACTTGCTCTAAAGATTGGAGAAGCAAATACCCGCACTCAAGATTCTTGGGTGCTAGGACCAGAAGACATTAGGCAACTCATATATATGACCATCCTGATAATATTAGGTCTTGAGAAGTTATTTCTCATATGCTGTCCAGTCACACGCTGTGAAAAATGCTAGAGATTTGGACAGCTGTCTATAGGAGTGTAAACGGTCTGATTTTACCGATTTTTGACAAATTTTCAAACAAAATCGTTTAAATCGGTTTGAGAAAAATTCAAATCTAAACCAAACCATTTTGAACGGTTTGAAAATAATTCAAACCTAAACCTAACGGTTTGGTCCGATTTTAAACTGTCGATTTCGCCATATATTTTTTTGCTTGTCTACTTTTATGTTATTATTTCATTAAATTCAATATATATTTATATTTTACTAACAATAAATTTAAAACAAACCAAGCTCCTGTTTGAACCAAATTTTTGGGACAAAAAAATCAGAATTTTGACCGTTATCCTATAAGTTTAGCCGCCTTAATTGACTTGCTATTTTATGTGTGGGACCCAGTCTCTTCTCCAATAATCAATTTTCTTATTATGATAATATGGAAAATGTGGTTCAAACAGGAGGCTAAATATATTTACTATAAATTTGAATACCAACTAAATCAAAGTGAAATCACAATAAACTAAAATAGAGTTTTTTTCATTTTTGTTCACCTTTTTAAGGTTAATGACGATATAATAACATTATAATACAAATCTACTAAACTAGATATAAGGCCCAAAAAACATAATGATGTTCAACAAAATCTCGTGATCATCATATCTGAAAAAAGATACTATAGACAGAGAATAACTAACCACAATAATAAAGCAATTGTTTATAATATCTAAATATAACAATTACACAAGTTTACATTTGTATGATGTTATGAAACTCATTTAATTTCAGATTCTTACATTAGTTTGCTCCAAAAAAATTATTGATCTGAAACTTTATTTGTAGCAAATATTATCACCGAATGTCTAGGATCTCTTTGTTTCCGATTTGATTTAATGGGCTTCAATTCAACTTTGAAAGAGCGTGAAAAATCTGAAAAAGAAGTGTGGTGCTGGTGGCTCAAGACCGTGTTGGGTGTCGACTGGAGTTTATCTAAATTCTAAAAAGGAAAATGACTTTTGATAAATTATGTTTTTCTTGAGATTATTAAATATAAATTAGGATTATTGTATAATAATAATAATAATAATAATAATAATATATTTGTATTAGAAAATTAGAAATTGACAAAAATACTCACAAATGACAAAACTATTGAATTTTACATATTTGGATGAATTTTCAAAAAAAATCATTTTTTCATTTTTTTTTAATATTTTTCCCCCTGTCCGGTTTGGTTTTAAACCGCAATTAAAATTCTCAAACTGAAACCAAATCATTTTGACCGGTTTTGGTTTGGTTCAAAACCATTTCGTTGATTGGGTCCACGTGGCACCAGATCGATGGTTTCTAAAATACGATTTTGATTTGATCTTTCGATTTGACTATTTTTGCTTACAATCCTAGTTGTCTAGCTATTCTTGAATAATGTCATGTTTAGAAAAGATGAGAGACAACACTAGAGCATTCAATAAGAAAAAGAAGTTAAAGCCTTGTTATTTTTTATTGTCAAGTCGAGTCTCATCCTGCATATAAAATACTACTAAGAAGAAATGAGATTGACATGAATAAATCAAGGGGAAAACGGCACGATATGGATCTGCTACACCCTTTTTAAACTCTAGCCTTAACATGAGTACTTGATTGGAAGATATGGGCTCAAAAAATTCTAGTTCTTGCTGTAAGCTGGATCATAACTAACGAAGTTCATAATTTACACTCGGCTAACTAAATACACTGTTACAAGGTAATGCCCCTTGAACCAAGAATGGTGCTATAAATCTGCAGTTTAACAGATTTCAACATTTCTATTTCTGCTCAGGTTTTCCTATGCAATACAGAGGTGGCTACAGATATTCTATTCGTATTACCAATCTACAAAATTTTCGGACCAAAGGAAGAAATGAAGAAAAGTTATGAGTCAGTTTCTATGATTAGTTCAGCGGCCGAGGCCATGGTACGGACTCCACCAACTCCAAGCAAAGCAAGCGCCAGCTTCTTCTCGTTCCACCGCCTCATCCCCTGGCTTAGTCTTGTCAACACCTCGACATCCACCTCAGATACCCATTCCGGTGTGCATCTGACTATCAAGCTCAAGAAACAGGAGACGTATGCACGCCAAGTGGCCGGATCACAACCAAGTGATATCTGTCCATCAACGGCATTAGCCATAAATTTCATGTGGCATCCAAGAGCTATTGGACGATGTCTCGAAGCTGTTGATGACGAGTTCACACCCCAGATAAACATTCCAGAAAGCCCGGCTAAATATGCTAGCGCATACCCTTCGAGCATCGGAAAGATTCCACTTGACTCCCCTTGTTGCTCGTACTGATGAAAGGACATAAACCAAGAGGGAAGAGTTTCCTTTATTAACGACTGCAAGAGCCCCGGGCCGCCGCTTAGGAAAATTAATGTAGCCCCCAAAGAAGCTGCTAGTTTCACTTTAATTATAGCTACAGCAAGTGAGAAGTGCCCATAGTTCATTCCATTTTTTGCTTTCTTCAGCTCTCCAAACCTGGCAATGTCTTTCACAGTGTGCATCAATATTGTAATAATCTCCTCTCTTAAAAACATAATGTCCCTAATTGATCGGTAAATACGTAGATACAGAATCCCTGGTGCAACCGGAGAGATTCCACCTTTAAACTGGGATCCAAATCCATGGCCTAGAAGAGCTCCAATGCCACCATTGCATGAGATGCAGGTACTGCTCAAACCCAGGGTGGAACTGAAGCAGCTTCTAAGAAGCTGAATTACAGCATCATTGTTGTGGAGGAAGACAGTACGAGAGGCTGAAAAAAGGAGGAAGTCACTCCAACGTTTCACTTTTTGGGTCCACAAGGAAGCAACTATCGGCATGCATGGCCATGGGCAACCTGCTGCAAGTGACTCCAAAGCTGGGCCCGCCAGATCAAGGAAACGCAGCGAGGATTTATCAAGTTTATAGGTTATTGTGAGGCTGACAAATGCAGCCAACGGTAATGGAAGCACAGCCGGAGAACTCTCTCCTACGGAAAGATAAGTTTTGAAAAAAATGAAGTATTAGAATAAAAGAAAATAATGAAATGGAGATTACAGGTTAGAAACTAGAAGTAAAAAGACAAAGCATCTCTAACATTTAAATTTGACTACATATATGTTCCTTGCATGCCCTTCCAAGGATGCACAAAATCATTTTTGTCAAAGTAAATTGTTTATAGCAAAATACCTCAGAGCAGGTTTGACTAGGCATAAAACAATGTAAAAGTTTTATTTAAGTATTTGTTTCCATGGATATGTTACTTCAAATTTTACTTGTGTTGAAAGTTCTTAACCTTATTGTCAAAATATGGAACTTACTGATCTTCAACCTTAAACAACCAGGTTAAGCTTTTATGGGCATGCGTGATTCTTAAAATAAAAGAACAGACCTATAGCAAGACTGGGGACATCAATACCAGTAGCAGCTAGTATTTTCTTTATCTGTTCCTCAATGTTGGAGAGATTCGCAGTGGGACTGGGCCAATCTGTTCCATTCATAGAAACTGATTTCCAAACACCACGAGTTACTTCAGCCGAAAAATAACTTACAATGGTTGCCAAAGTAGCTGGAAGATAATCAGCCAAATCTTTTAGCCCTATAATAAAACAATGTTAAAAAGATAAGCAGAAGACTACTAGCATATTGTTCGCTCCAAGCAACTATATCAAGCATATACGCGATTCTCCTTCCATCAACATCAACTTAACCATATGGATGACATTGTTTGAGCCATGAAATGGATCAAATATCTTAAAGAAGTCCTCCAGCATGCACATCAAACTAACCTGTGCAGAGTTCGCGGGGAGACAATTTTCCATGGGCACATGCTGTTAAAGCAGCATCTGCCACAAACGGAACAGCTTCAAGAATATCCCAAGCAGGTAATTTAGGCCTTAAATTGTCTTCAATTCCAACTCCAGAAGAACTGCTGCTTCCCGATGAAATTGAAATCACAGATGGGCTTCCTCTATTGATTTTTCTGAACATCATGTTGAGCAATGCATTGACTGTTTGATGGACTGGAGTCCCATTGACAAGACCAGAGAGGGGTGAAGCAATGCATGCCAAATGTTGTCTGTACCATGCTTTAAGTTTTGGAAACGAGTCAACAAATATAGATTCAGGAGATGAAAAACTTGCAACTCTTGCAAGTCTCCTTCTATTCGGATCCTTGATTACATTTTCAGGAGATACAACGTGGGAATTTCGCACAAATAAGAGGTATTCGGGAGTGAGTTGAGATCCAACTGGAGGTACGTCACCAATTCCATGTTCAACAGGAGGATGATTAAACCGCCAAAGTTTTAGAAGAAGAGCAAATGCATTCGAAAACACAGCATGGGCAGATATCTCTTCTCCCGTTGTCAGAGTCCGTGAGATGTTAGGAACACGCGACCCATACACCTCGCAAATTGTCATCAATGAACCAGCAAGCTGTGGAACCTGGAAAAGGTTAACCATAATGGTATAAACTTTCCAGTAAGGTGATGATGTTTTCCTATTCCTCTTATTTTTCATCTCAGAAACTCATGGCTTATATGTGTGAAAAACCAAAGATAAGTAATGGCTTCTCTTCAAATTTCATTAATCAAAGAAAAGGGACTAGAGAAAAAAATATTATAAATAACTTGTCATCTCTTAGGACCTATTTTTTGTGACACTTCAAATTTATCACTGCAAGCATCTCTAAACCATTAAATAAATAAACCAAATGAATTCAAGAACAACCACTTGTTTTATGAGAAAGATTGTCTTATAATTTGAATTTCCATACACTGGACCAATGAATACACAGGGTCGCCTCAGTAATCCAAGAACTGAGCTACAAGTTTGAAACCATCTTTCTCGTGCCTATGAAAGAAATTAATAATATATTTCGCTTGGTAAAAGTGAACCTACCAAACCATGTAGTGAGAAAATCTGGACACAGTCAACAGGTGCTATCCCAACAAGAAGTACGTTCAGCATGGGAGCATAACGTATCAAATCGCTGTCACTCCCAGAATAATCAGCAGGAAATGGTGGAGACAATAATCTAGTTATAAAGTAAACAGTGTGTTCCTGCATGATAATGAGCTAAACATGATTAGATAACTAGGAGATTTTTCCACCAAACGATATAATACATGCAAATTTTATGGAAAAAAAAAATGAATATCTAGTAAAACTAGTTTCAGGAAATGATTTGTCTTAAAGCTAGGTAGAAACTTAACAAAAACTGCTAATAACTTGTTACCTGTATATTCCATCCACGAATCAAGGACGACCCAGTTAGAATCGTGGCAGCAGCTATCCTTTCATCGTCAGATCCTTTGACTGCAATCTCGAAGATTTTCTCGATCTCTGCTAAGCTTCCATGACATCCATGAGCTTAAATTCAGTTCTTCATGAGCTTAAATTCAGTTCTTTACTCTTTTCAAAATCAATAAAAAAAGAGCATCTGATATACCTGGCTTAAGGAAACAAAAAGGTTCAACTGAAAACCAGGCCACAATCTAGTGATACAGAATGGACTTTTATGGTTATAGACAGGAACCTATGCATCTACGGAGTCACTGCTTACAAGTGAAAGTATTCCTAACATTTAGGCTGGCAGCAGAAGCTTTTAATGTTGCCATAATATGTTATATGTTTGTTGGTAGATCTTAAATATGGTTCTCATGGTTGATTATTTGCATTTGTTAGATTAAGTAACCTGGAGATTTATCCAGTAATCCATCACACCCCCACCATTTAGAAATTTGAAAATCGTTGTGCTACAATCTCATAGCTATACATCAAAGCCTCGTAAGTAATATACTCCCCAGTGGACAATGATGCATTGACGCTGGACATAAAATTCCATGATAAAGAAGTAGATTGAGACTGAACTGTAATTATCACAAGAAAAAGTTCACAGATGTTGTTGCATGCATACCTTGAAGCAGGAGTTAAAGCTAAAGCATTGATCATTAATTGAGTAAGAGACGATCCCTTCATGAACGATGACCAACCAGAAGCTTTTAATGCAGCTATAATATGTTATATGTTTGTTAGTAGATCTTAAATATGATTCTCATGGCTGATTATTTGCATTTGTTAGACTGAGTAACCTGGAGATTTATCCAGTAATCCATCAGACCCCCACCATTTAGTATTTTGAAAATCGTTGTGCTACAATCTCATAGCTATACATCAAAGCCTCTTAAGTAATATGCTCCCCAGTGGACAATGATGCATTGACGCTTGACATAAAATTCCATGATAAAGAAGTAGATTGAGACTGAACTGAAATTATCAATAGAAAAAGTTCACTGATGTTGTTGCATGCATACCTTGAAGCAGGAGTTAAAGCTAAAGCATTGGTCATTAATTGAGTAAGAGACGACCCCTTCATGAACGATGACCAACCAGGCATGTGAGTGGGAACATTTTGATGCAGTTTGTTGATACGACCATTTACATAACCCGGCCAGAAATAAGCTGATGTGTCCAATAGATTTCTAGCAATGCATGCTTCAACTATTAAATGATGTAGGTTACCAGCTGCCAAAACAAAAACAAAAACAAAAACAGGAACTAGTTACGTAACAAATGAAGAGCAAAACCCGTGAAACTTCAAATTTCCAGTCTCAAGGCATTTACGTCACCACCAGAAGGAATAATTTGATTTATAGTTCCAGTTTTTATGTTTGTACACAGTGATATGTATAAAAAGTACTCTACAGATCTCTACATCCATCAACCCAAATTGTTTGAAGAATCACGAGGAATTCATAAAGATTTACACATGAAATGATTTACCAATCACAAAAACACTGTTATGCTAGAGTTCCAAATAATCCATCTTCTCAACCCGACTTTTGGCTGCATATTGGTGAATGAGGATCAAATGTCCTTCTCTTTTTATTTGTTATTTCCTTTGTTAAAAAATGGGGAATAGGTATAAGTTTTTACTTAGAAGAATAGAGTTGAGAAGTACTTACAGCAGTTAATTGGCATATCGGCTATATTGACGCACTCAAAGTATGCACTATCGACATGGATGTCTGATGTGAACATCATTGCTTTTGCAGCAGCCTGATTGGCTGCAGTGATAACTGCCTGAGGTGGAGTTAGCAAGCTCTGATAACCACATAGATTCTGTAAACTAAATATCAAATCCATGCGACGCTTCCCAGCAGCTTGATGTTTGCTGACTATACCACAAGCAATCTCGTCAGTCGAAGCAGTTTCCTCTTCCTCAACAAGGTCAGCTACTACAAGAGTCGTGATCGATAATAACATGCACATGCAAGAATCTAGGCGGGGTATAGGTCCCTCAATTGGATCCCTTTCCTGGAATTTGAATGT
>NW_019252771.1:0-1249 GCF_002742605.1 Olea europaea var. sylvestris | reverse complement strand
CCAGCAGAATTCAACTTTGAAGAAACTTGGATTGCCCACAAGAATGGGTCACTGCCCTTTTCTTGAGCCACTTTGGTTATCTCCAAAACACTGTCCCATGGGCTGTAGTGCAACACCTCCATTATTACTCTCACAGGGTCATCATCCTCTCTGGATTCTGTGCTTTAAGTTCAAAAGACTGAGTGTATGTATTTTAGGAAAGCGTGTGGGGGTTGGTGGTGGGCTTCGTCGTGTGAAGGCCGGTACTGGTTTGGAATGAGCAGAACGGGCCTGTACTTTGTAGATTGATTTGGATCTTAAATTGCGAAAGTCAAAATCAAACGTCGGCATAAGAGTTTAGATGATCAAGAAATACGCTTTGAGTGAGGAACAGACATGTAATTATCGTATTTTGCTTGGGTGGATCGTCTTTTGTTTAAGGTTTATTAAAATATTTTCCAAATCAAGAGTGTGCATCCGGTTGAAACAGTACCATAGTTATTTAAACCTAGCAAAAAATAAATAAATTTGCATCTAGAGCATGTATGAGAAGCCATAGTTGACGAGCATAATATTATAAATAAAATATCAATGATTCTACTTTTTTATCCTATCTACCACAATCTGTTAAATATGTACTTAATCTAGTTTGATTTAGTGCCATATGATGCACAATACCTCAATTCGTTGAGGTCGCCGTAAAGTCGGTAAATAACTCTAATACATTATAAATAACCTTATTATTGTTTACTTGATCGAAAAGCTATAACTTACTTGAATTTGTGATACGTGGATTACAAATCCAAAACAAAATAGCAATTTCAAGAGGATCATTTTTTATGATAAACCTCTTAGATATAATTACTTAGAAGAGATCAAAATTAATTATGTATTAGAAGTTCCTCTTTTGATTGATCGTGTTCTATTGATTAATTTTTCACTATTTATGATCATGTTAATCTTTCGATTGATAGTGTAATTAACTTTTGATTAAGAAGAAGAAATTAGGTAAAATGAACTTAAACCCCTATTTGTTTTAAAATAAATTTTTTAGTATAGTTTGATTAAAAATTTATAAAATGTATAGATTTACAAAATGGATGATTAAAAGTGAATTTAACAAAAATTGATTTTTAGAAAACGAAGTCAAAAAGGGACTAAAAACGGATAATTATTAGAGCACTATAACCCATTCCATGGCCCACCGGCCAAACCGTGAATCCAGCAGTCATGTTTTCACTGAGTAACGAGGGATCGTATCAATAAAAAA
>NW_019252770.1:0-1236 GCF_002742605.1 Olea europaea var. sylvestris | reverse complement strand
TGCATCATCAACCACAATAGAAGATAATTGACATAGTTTAGATTGCCTTAACATCAATGATTGATTTGGATTGTCATCTATTTCCTCATTAATCTTGTCCCAAACTTGACAAAACTTGGCACTTTTTGTCCACCTTTGAAGAATATAATGAGTTGGCAATTGGAAAATCTGTTTGATCCTAAAATATGCCAACATATGTCTACATGGAATTTCTTCACATTCAAATTATTGACAACTACAATGTACAATATCTGTACACTTAAAATAAATAAGTTTTTGAGATCTTGAATTAGAAGATCCATCAACTCGTCCAATGGAGTAAGCCACACTTGCTTCATCTTCACATAATGTACTTATAATATATGCTTGACTCTCAAAAATCTCGTCATGAAAAGTTTGAAAAACTTTTCTTTTATAAATCTTAGACATTTGTGCCTTCATTGGCCACACTAATTTCAATCGTGGTTTTTCATTAATAATACAATGGGCAGCCATTAACTCTTGATACCTTTGGTGTTCAAGTGCTCTATTCAAGCCTATAATAAAATCCATCAATGAATTTTTCTTTGAAGCGTACCTTTTAAGAAATGAATGAGAACTTTTTGCTCTTTGACTGCTCAACATTCGTGCTGCAAAAATATGTTTAACAAAATGCGGGGACCCATCTAGCAGGCATCTCGTATATTTGGTTAAGCCAAGCATTATCTATCAATTTTGTAGACTGTAACATATCTTTCCAACTTGTTTCAAACTCTTCACTAGTCTCGGAATGTAAAATAATGTTACTCATCAAATGGTAGTTGTCTCGATAAATTATTGTATTCAATTTTTCTGAAAACTTATTTTGAATATGCCTTATACAATAGCGATGAAAAGTATTTGGAAGAACTTTGGCAATTGCTCTTGTCATTGCAGCATCTTGGTCTATAATGATCATTTGGGGTGCACCCTTAGGCATAGCATTCAACCAACAATTAAATAACCAAACGAATGACTCTATTGTCTCATCACTTAAAAAAAGCACATCAAAATATTATTTCTTGGCCATGATGATTGACTCCGATCAATGGAGCAAAAATCGTCACATATCTATTTGTGTTATATGTAGTATCAAAAATAACTAAATCGACGAAAAAGTTATATGCTCATCTCAAGTAGGAATCAGCCCAAAAACACCTAATCAATCTTCCTTCATTATCTCTTTCATAATCAAAGTAAAAACCTGGATTTTTTTTT
>NW_019252769.1:0-1236 GCF_002742605.1 Olea europaea var. sylvestris | reverse complement strand
CGTATTTATTGATGACATATTGATATACTCGAGAGATTCTCATCAACATGAAGAACATCTGAGGATAGTTTTAGAAACACTGCATGAGGAAAGTTATATGCCAAATTCAAGAAATGTGAATTTTGGCTAGATCGAGTTGAATTTTTAGGCCATACTGTTTCAGCATGAGGAATTGAAGTGGATCAGTCCAAAGTTGAGACTGTGACCAATTGGCCGAAACCTACAAATGTTGGAGAAGTGCGGGGTTTTCTGGGTCTAGCCGGTTATTATCGAAGATTTATAGAAGGATTTTCCAAGATAGCAAGTCCTATGACACAATTGACTCGGAAGGGTACTGAGTTCGTATGGTCAAAGAAATGCGAGCAGAGTTTCCAAGAATTAAAGGACAAACTCATATCTGCACCAGTGTTGACTATTCCAGACGATTCGGAAGGTTTTGTGATTTATAGTGATGCATCCAAGCTTGGTTTAGGATATATTTTGATGCAACATGGGGAAGTCATTGCTTATGCTTCGAGGCAATTGAAGCAATATGAATAGAATTACCCTACAAATGATCTCGAACTAGCAGCGGTAGTGCACACCTTGAAGATTTTGCGCCACTACCTATACGGGAGCAAGTGTGAGATTTATACCGATAACAAGAGTCTCAAATACTTCTTCACCCAGAATGAGTTAAATATGAGACAGCGATGGTGGTTAGAATTGGCGAAGGATTACGACTGCACTATCTTTTACCATCCGGGTAAGGCCAATGTAGTCGCTGATGCGTTGAGTAGAAAGAACATGGGATAGTTGTTAGTACTTTGTAGGAGGCGGGATCATTTAATCAAAGATTTCAAGGACATGAGAATTGAAGTGTTAACATCACCAGTAAGGACATCGAAGATGTTAGCAAGTTTTACTGTGAAGTCGACACTCAGGGACAGAATAGTAGCTGTTCAGAAAGATGATCCCTTTTTGGAAAAGATCAGGGCTGATGTCAGAACTGAGAAGAGGAAAGGATTTGAAATAGCCGAAGAAAAAGCCTTGATGTTTAAGGGTCGATTGTACGTGTCGAAGGATGAAGTATTGAGGAATGAGATTATGACTGAAGCTCATTTTACTCCTTATGTCGCACACCCAGGTAGAACTAAAATGTATAAAGATTTGCGTGATAGATTTTGGTGGAGAAATCTGAAGGGGAATATAGCTTTGTTTGTGTCCAAATGTATGGTTTGTCAACAAGTAAAAGCT
>NW_019252768.1:0-1236 GCF_002742605.1 Olea europaea var. sylvestris | reverse complement strand
ACCGTCGCTAAAAATGACGAAATTGCCCACGGCCCGATTTTTGTTTCCGATCAACCTGTCAAATTTTAGCCAATTCTGACACAATAGCGAAAAATGACGAAATTACCCCCGGCGCGATTTTTGTTCTCGATCAACCTGCCAAATTTGAGCCCACTCCGACACCGTCGCGAAAAATGACAAAATTGCCCCCGGCGCAATTTTTTGTTTCCGATAAACCTGTCAAATTTTAGCCCATTCCGACACAGTCGCGAAAAATGACGAAATTGCACCTGGCTCGATTTTTTGTTACCGATCAACCTGTCAAATTTTAGCCCATTCCTACACAGTCGCGAGAAATGACGAAATTGCCACTGGTGCGATTTTTATTTCCGATCAACAGTCAAATTTTAGCCAATTCCGACACAGTTGCGAAGAATGACGAAAGTCGCCCGTCGCGATTTTTGTTCCCGATCAACCGGTCAAATTTGAGCCCATTCCGACACCGTCGCGAAAAAGGATGAAATTCACCCAGCGCGGTTTTTGTTCCCGATCAACCTGTCAAATTTGAGCCCATTCCGACACAGTCCCGAAAAATGACGAAATTGCCCCCCGCGCGATTTTTGTTTCAGATCAACCTGTCAAATTTTAGCCCATTCCGACACAGTCACAAAAAATGACGAAATTGCACCCGTTGAGATTTTTTGATACCGATAACCTGTCAAATTTTAGCCCATTTCGACACAGTCGAGAAAAATTACGAAATTGCCCACGGCGCGATTTTTATTTCCGATTAACCTGCTAAATTTCAGTCCATTCCGATGCAGCCGAGAAAAATGACGAAATTGCCCTCGGCGCGGTTTATGTTTTCGATCAACCACTCAAATTTGAGCCCATTCCGACACAATAGCGAAAAATGACGAAATTGCCCCTGACGCGATTTTTGTTTCCGATAAACCTGCAAAATTTCAGCCCATTCCGACACAATCCAAAAAAATGACGAAATTGCCCCAGAGCGATTTTTGTTTCCGATCAACCAGTAAAATTTTAGCCCATTTCGACACCGTCGCGAAAAATGACGAAATTGCCCCCGGCGCGATTTTTGTCTCCGATCAACCTGTCAAATTTTAGCCAATTCTGACACAGTAGCGAAAAATGACAAAATTACCCCCGGCGTGATTTTTGTTCCCGATCAACCTGCCAAATTTGAGCCCATTTCGACACAGTCGCGAAAAATGACGAAATTGCCCCCGGCGCGAT
>NW_019252767.1:0-1236 GCF_002742605.1 Olea europaea var. sylvestris | reverse complement strand
TAATATTTTTTTTATTAATCGAATTAAGATAATTAATTAAAAATAGTAAAAATAAAAATCGAATTAAATTTATTATTTTAATTCAAATAAATAATCGAAATAGAGTAATTAAACATGAAATCAATAATATACATAATTAACGTAATATATAAAGAATAAATGAAATTGAATAATAATTTTCTTACTTAACCAATTAAGATAATTAATTAAAGAAATAATAAAATGAAAATTGGTATAAAATGTTATTATTTTTATTCAAATAAATAATCGAAATAGAATAATTAAATATGATGAATAATATACATAATTAAATTGAATAATAATTTTCTTGCTTAACCAATTAAGATAATTAATTAAAGAAATGATTAAATGACAAATCGAATTAAATATTATTATTTTTATTGAAATAAATAATTGAAATAAAATCATTAAAAATGAAATGAATAATATGCATAATTAACGGAATATTTAAATAATAAATTAAATTAAATAATAATTTTTTTGCTTAACCAATTAAGATAATTAATTAAAAAATAATGAAAAGAAAAATCGAATTGACTATTATTATTTTTATTCAAATAAATAATCGAAATACAATAATTAAATATGAAATGAATAATATATGTAATTAACGAAATATTTAAATAATAAATTAAATTGAATAATAATTTTCTTGTTGAACCAATTAAGATAATTAATTAAAAAATTGTGAAAAGAAAAATCGAATTGAATATTATTATTTTTATTCAAATAAATAATCAAAATAAAATAATTAAATATGAAATGAATAATATACGTAATTAATGAAATATTTAAAGAATAAATTAAATTGACTAATAATTTTCTTATTAAATATAAAATGAGTAATATACGTATTTAACGAAATATTTAAAGAATAAATTAAATTGAATAAAAAAATTTTACTTATCGAATTAAGATAATTAATTAAAAAAATAGTGAAAAGAAATATCAAATTAAATATTGTTATTTTAATTCAAATATATAATAGAAATAGAATAATTAAAAATGATATCAATAATATATATAATTAACGAAATATTTAAAGAATAAATAAAATTGAATAATAACTTTCTTCCTTAACCAATTAAGGTAATTAATTAAAAAAAATAGTAGAATGAAAAATCGAATAAATTATTATTATTTTTATTCAAATAAATAATCGAAATAGAATAATTAAATATGAAATGAATAATATACATAATTAACGAAATATTT
>NW_019252766.1:0-1236 GCF_002742605.1 Olea europaea var. sylvestris | reverse complement strand
AAAATGAAAAAACCCAAAGTAATCATGAAATCAAAAGCCACTTTTCATTGGCTCGATTCCAAAAGATTTAAACTAGCAATTTGTCAAAAACGAACAAAATCGAAGTTATCATGAAATGAAAAAACACTTTTCATTGGCTCGATTCCAATCGAATTAGACTAGCAATTCACCAAAAAGAACAAACCCGAAGATATCATGAAATTAAAAACACTTTTCATTGCCTCGCTTCCAATCGAAATAGACGAGCAATTCGCCAAAACGAACAAACCCAAAGTTATCCTGAAATCGAAAGCCAGTTTTCGTTGGCTCGATTCCAATAGATTTAGAGTAGCAATTCGCCAAAAACGAACAAAACTGAAGTTATCATGAAATGAAAACCACTTTTCATTGGCTCGATTCCAATCGAATTAGACTAGTAATTCGCAAAAAATGAACAAACCTGAAGTTATCATGAAATGAAAAACTTCTTTTCATTGGCCCGATTTCAATCGAATTAGACTAACAATTCCAAAAAATGAACAAACCCGAAGTTAACATGAAATCAGAATCCACTTTTCATTGGCCTGATTCCAATCGAATTAGACGAGAAATTCCCCAAAATGAACAAACCCGAAGTTATCATGAAATGAAAAACCACTTTCCATTGGCTCGATTCTAATCGAACAAGACCAGTAATTCGCCAAAAATGAACAAACCCGAAGTTTTCTTGAAATCAAAAGCCACTTTTCATTGGCTTGAATCCAATCGAATTAGATTAGCAATTCGCTAAAAAAGAACAATCCCGAGGTTATCTTGAAATAAAAAAAACCTCTTTTCATTGGCTCGATTCCAATCGAATTAGACTAGTAATTCGCAAAAAATGAACAAACCCGAAGTTATCGTCAAATTAAAAACCACTTTTCATTGGCTCGATTCCAATCGAATTCGACTAGTAATTGGCAAAAAATGAACAAACCCAAAGTTATCGTGAAATCAAAAACAACTTTTCATTGGCTCGATTCCAATCGAATTAGACTAGCAATTTGCCAAAAACGAACAAACCCGAAATTATTATGAAATCCAAAACCACTTTTCAATGGCTCGATTCCAATCAAATTAGACTAGCAATTCGCTAAAAAATAAACAAACTAGAAGTTAACAAGAAATCAAAAACTACTTTTCATTGGCTCGATTCCAATCGAATTAGACGAGCAATTCCCAAAAAAGAACAAACCCGAAATTATCAAGAAATGAAAA
>NW_019252765.1:0-1236 GCF_002742605.1 Olea europaea var. sylvestris | reverse complement strand
GGCTAGAGAAGAAATTCAGCCTAGGTAGCATGAGCAGTCATCATTTCAAAATTTACTCCCTCCAGCGGGCACTTATAAAAATCGCATTTTAGGGAGAGTATAAGCCAAAAAATAAAAATAAAATAAAAAATTATCTATGTTAAAGATTAGGATGAGCTGAAATTTAAAAATTTCTAAACTAACTCACGCCATAACATATGCACTACACAACACGAGATCTAGTTGACAAAAAATATCGAGGGTCAAAAAAAAAAAAAAATTTGGATTTCATATAATCTGATTAATTTATGTATAAATAAGTTTTTGATAAATAGTGTTTTTACTAAAAAATTACTTTTTTGATCTATTCATGATCCTAATAAGTAAACTTTTATTATGAATATAATCACTAATACATGAAAATATGCATTGAAACAAAAATCTAGTTTAGTCGTAGCATCTCTTACTAATAAAATGAATCATTTATTTTAACTTTAACCAATAGAAATTATATATAATAAAATATACTACTTTTAGTTTTACACTTTACGTGATTGTACCATCTCGAATGGTAAATATACTTAAACATGGTCTCCATCCCAAATTCTAAGAGCCTGCCCATCTATTTTTATTTTATGTTACTTTATTTTTCTTATAAATCATATTTAAAAAATTAATATTAACCAATAATAGTTAGTTAAACTGGATATTAAATAATCACAATAAAATATCCAATAGGGGATGGAATAGGATGTCCTCTGCCTCATTGCCTATCACGATAGTGCATCCAAATTTAAACGTGTGCATGTCATGTTGTGAATGATAAGTTCAAGGATTCATCCAATACTCTTTAGCTTGGGGAACCAATTTGGACCAATTCGAACATGTTGAAAGATTGAAAGATATAGGAACGACAAGGAATGTACCAATGTTTGTTGTTAGCTTTCAAATAATACTAAGCCCACGTTTGGCCCCCATTTTATAGAAATGAAAATGGGTGGAATAGAGTTTTTTTTTAAAAATGAGTGGTTGAAAAAGAGTTAAAAAATTTCGATTTACATGTAATATTAATAGAAGATTGTGTGATTAAAAATATGAGAGATAAAAATGAATGTAATGGAATGAAAATTAATGGGGCTCAAAGGGGGGCTAAATGTTCTAAAAATAATAAAAAGATTGAAAGATATAGGATGGACAAGGGATGTACCCATGTTTGTTGCGGGCTTTCAAATAATACTAAATGTTCTAATAATAATA
>NW_019252764.1:0-1236 GCF_002742605.1 Olea europaea var. sylvestris | reverse complement strand
TAAAAAAAAAAAACTGTATAAAAGGAGAAAAGGGGTGCAACACGAGGACTTCCCAGGGGGTCACCCATCCTAGTACTACTCTCACCCAAGCACGCTTAGCTTCGGAGTTCAGATGGGATCCGGTGCGTTAGTGCTGGTATGGTCGCACCGTCAGTAATTGCGGTCCGAGCGTATTTGATGTCAGTCCGGCGCAGGGAGCGATCGCAACCGCGGAGGGACCGGGCCAGCGATTGTGGGGTCCGCGGAGCCGACGGCGATCGAAAGCGAGGGGCAGCGGGGAGCGCTCGGAGGGGCGGGATAGGGAAAAAAATTGCTTCAGCGGCGGGAAGGGAAAAAAAAAACTGTAAAAAAGGAGAAAAGGGGTGCAACACGAGGACTTCCCAGGGGGTCACCCATCCTAGTACTACCCTCGCCCAAGCACGCTTAAGTTCGGAGATCTGATGGGATCCGGTGCGTTAGTGCTGGTATGGTCGCACCCGTCAGTAATTGCGGTCCGAGCGTATTTGATGTCAGTCCAGCGCAGGGAGCGATCGCAACCGCGGAGGGACCGGGCCTGCGATTGTGGGGTCCGCTGAGCCGGCGGCGATCGAAAGCGAGGGGCCAGCGGGGAGCGCTCGGAGGGACGGGATAGGGAAAAAAATTGCTTCAGGGCGGGAAGGGTAAAAAAAAAAAACTGTACAAAAGGAGAATAGGGGTGCAACACGAGGACTTCCCAGGGGGTCACCCATCCTAGTACTACTCTCGCCCAAGCACGCTTAGCTTCGGAGTTCAGATGGGATCCGGTGCGTTAGTGCTGGTATGGTCGCACCGTCAGTAATTGCGGTCCGAGCGTATTTGATGTCAGTCCAGCGCAGGGAGCGATCGCAACCGCGGAGGGACCGGGCCTGCGATTGTGGGGTCCGCTGAGCCGGCGGCGATCGAAAGCGAGGGGCCAGCGGGGAGCGCTCGGAGGGACGGGATAGGGAAAAAAATTGCTTCAGGGCGGGAAGGGTAAAAAAAAAAAACTGTACAAAAGGAGAATAGGGGTGCAACACGAGGACTTCCCAGGGGGTCACCCATCCTAGTACTACTCTCGCCCAAGCACGCTTACCTTCGGAGTTCTGATGGTATCCGGTGCATTAGAGCTGGTATGGTCGCAACCGTCATTAATTGTGGTCCGAGCGTATTTGATGTCAGTCCAGCGCAGGGAGCGATCGCAACCGCGGAGGGACCGGGCCAGCGATTGTGTGGTCCGCG
>NW_019252763.1:0-1236 GCF_002742605.1 Olea europaea var. sylvestris | reverse complement strand
CTCAACATGGTTCTTGTTTGTGAAAAATAATAATGTATATATATATGAAGGAAAGTTGCCTTGGCCTTTGAAAAGTTTTTTTTCTAAAGTTAGTATTAAGTTTTGAAGTAATCCTAACTGGAAGAATATTTTTTTTTTATTTCAAAGGAAATGCCTCCAAAGCGCAACCACGGCAATGCTAATGCTAGTTCTAGCAATGACGAAGTTAATGTTGCAAACACGAGAACTGCTTGCTCTAATGCAGGAGTTGGGACAGCAACAACAGGCACCATCTTTGACTGGGCAAGGAACCCTAAATCAACAAATACCAGTTGATCATCAGGAACCCAATCAACCAATTATTCAACCTCAAATAGTACCTAACTCGAGGGATCAAACTACAATGATAGAGCAGTTTCGTAAAATGAACACTCCATCATTTAAGGGGAGTACGGATCCCTTAGCAGTTGAGGATTGGTTACGAGAATTAGAACACATCTTTAAATTTATAAGATGTGACGGCGCTGAAAGGGTAACATTTTCAGTGTTTATGTTAAAGAAGGGGGCTAGCCATTGGTGGGACATGACTACTAGGTCATTAACACCTGCTGAAGAACAGGCTATAACTTGGGAAAGGTTTAAGGAACTAGTAGAAGAAATATTCTTCCCTACAGCGGTGAGAGATCAAAAGGAGATGGAGTTCCTCAGACTCCAGCAGGGAACCATGACCCTCGTGGAGTATGAACGCAAATTTGAGGAATTATCAAGATTTGCCCCACATCTAGTGGATACCGAGGAAAAACGGGCTAGAAGATTTGAGCGTGGACTTCAACCTTATATTCATGACATAGTGTCAGTTCTTGAGCTGGACACTTATCGAGAAGTGCTAAAGCGAGCCCAGACTATTTCTTATCAAAGAACTCAAAACATTGAAAATTCTTACCAAGTTCGAAATTTCTCAGGTAAGAGGAAGTGGAATTCTGATAAACAGAATATCGACAAAGGAAAAGGGAATAATGTATCAAAGAAAGGAAGAACGGATATAGCAGGAGTTAGTGGTGAAAGGCGTTGTCCTAAGTGCGATAGACCTCAGAAAGGAGAATGTCGATTGGGTAAAAATGTTTGTTTCAAGTGTGGTAAATCAGGACATTTCATTAAAGAATGTCCCCAGAACCAGACACAGAAGGCTGGAGAGGACAAGAAAGGAAAAGCAAGAGTTTTCTCCTTATCTAGGCAAGAAGCTGAACGAGACCCTAA
>NW_019252762.1:0-1236 GCF_002742605.1 Olea europaea var. sylvestris | reverse complement strand
TTTGGACCCATAAGTACTATTTGGAAATGTAGCGACCATTTTGGATTGAACTCACTACTTCGTCGTGACGTATGAGGGATTTCACCTATTTTTCGAAAGAATGAGCACTTTTGTATTTCGAAGGCATCGGTTGTCAACGTTCGAAGAATTGAGCGTAACTTTTGCATGCGGTGTCCGTTTTGGGCCCATAAGTACTTTTTGGAAATGTAGCGACCATTTTGGATTGAACTCACTACTTCGTCGTGACGTATGAGGAATTTCGCCCATTTTTCGAAAGAATGAGCATTTTTATATTTCGAAGGCATCGATTGTCGGCGTTCGAAGAATTTAGCGTAACTTTCGAACACCGTGTCCGTTTTCGCCCATAAGTACTTTTCGGAAATGTAGCGACAGTTTTGGATTGAACTCACTACTTCGTCGTGACGTATGAGGGATTTCGCCCATTTTTCGAAAGAATGAGCATTTTTATATTTCGAAGGCATCGATTGTCGGCGTTCGAAGAATTGAGCGTAACTTTCGCACCCAGTGTCCGTTTTCGGCCCATAAGTACTTTCTGGAAATGTAGCGACCGTTTTGGATTGAACTCACTACTTCATTTTGATGTATGAGAGATTTCGACCATTTTTTGAAAGAATGAGCACTTTTATATTTGGAAGGCATTGATTGTCGGCGTTCGAAGAATTGAGCGTAACTTTTGCACACGGTGTCCGTTTTGGGCCCATAAGTACTTTTTCAAAATGTAGCGACCGTTTTGGTTTGAACTCACTACTTCATCGTGACGTATGTGGGATTTTGGCCATTTTTTGAAAGAATGAGCACTTTTATATTTGGAAGGCATGGATGGTCAGCGTACAAAGAATTGAGCGTAACTTTTGCACGCGGTGTCCGTTTTGGGCCCATAAGTACTTTTTGGAAATGTAGCGACCGTTTTGGATTGAACTCACTACTTCGTAGTGACGTATGAGGGATTTTGCCCATTTTTCGAAAGAATGAGCACTTTTATATTTGGAAGGCATGGATGGTCGGCGTACGAAGAATTGAGCGTAACTTTCGCACGCGGTGTCCGTTTTGGACCCATAAGTACTATTTGGAAATGTAGCGACCGTTTTGGATTGAACTCACTACTTCATCGTGACGTATGAGGGGTTTCGGACATTTTTTGAAAGAATGAGCACTTTTATATTTGGAAGGCATCGGATGTCGGCGTTCGAAGAATTGAGCGTAACTTTCTCACAC
>NW_019252761.1:38978-44903 GCF_002742605.1 Olea europaea var. sylvestris | reverse complement strand
GAGCATGGATCAAATTGAAATAAATTGGAAAGTTCAGGTTTGATGCAAATAGAATCTATACGAAGAGTTTCGCGAGAGTCCCATTGCAATTATCCATGAATTTTTATCGTCTCCGAATTCAAAGAAGGAGCATTGAATTATTTTTATTTCCTTTGTTTTGAGTGAAGACTGGTCTGAAAATATTCAAAACATATATTTTGAGTTTCATTCTATAAATTCAGAATATGTTTTATACCTATTTTTCAAAATTCATTTTTTTTCCCAAATTTATTTTTCAACCACACATTTTATAGGACACAAACCTTTTATCAACTTTTTAACCACTACATATTATTAAATTATAAAATCAAAAATCAAAATCAATCTTATTTTAAAAAACACATTTTAAAAAATAACAAACCGAACAAGTTTCGAGTGTTTTACGAAATTGAAATTAGCAAACTAAACATCCTCTTTAGCTTTTAAGTTTTGGGCGATTAAGAGATCATTTGGTATGACTTTTGAAAAGTCAAAAATTTCTTTTGAGCATATTTGAATAATTTTGTGGAAGTTTTTTGTTAGGTTGGAAAACCTTTTAGATGAAATTGACCTAATGAGTTCGTTAGACAGATCATCTACTTTTGGTTGTACTTCTTATAGAAGAGCTTCTTGAGGAAATTAACTTAGGTCAACTTCATTTAAATATTTTTCTAGTCAAACAACATACTTCCAAAATATAATTTAAATAGGTTCAAGCAAGCTTAAGGTAGCTGCATAAGGAAATTTTTTTACAAGAAAGAGAGAACAAAAGGCCCCAAACATATCACATGCTTAGTTACCTTTATAAATCAATTTAGCACATCAGTGCAAATAACAAAATTCAGAAAACTATTACATAGCCACGTGTGACATTCCTTGACTAGTTTGTCCAGAAATTCATTTAAACTTTGCTTTCGAGTACATCCGTAACTGTTTAGGAATGCGCTTGGCTTTGCAACTTCTGATGAGCTTTCTCACATCCCCTCTTACAGAAAAGAATGCAGACAGCACTGGGATCCACATTGTGGCATATATAGAGACAGTTTTTTTGAGGTCTTCAGTTGCAACATGCTTCTGAAGAACGAGTTCACGAGCGATGCCCCACAAAACAAGAAGTACACCAAAAAGGCTTGCTCTTCCTGGTCTAATCAGACCTAGAAATGCTCCTGCTACACACAGGTAGCTTCCCACGAGAACCTGACACAAACCAAGAAATTGTCAATAAGCCGAATGGATTAAAAAATTATGGATATAGAGTACCAAGTTTTTGGAGTCCCATAATTGAAACGGTCCCTAGTTTTCATTTGTGGGTTATATCGATCAGGTTGTCAATTCAAATTTATAAATTTTGTGCATTTTGATACTCCCCATAGCCATTGGAATTCTATCAGAAGATCAACAAGTGTTAGAAAACTAAACCATTTTCTCATTCTCTTCTTGTTGCTACCTATCAGGATGCAGAATGAGTCGAACATTACATGGGATAGAGAAATAATCCTCATACTACAAACCTCCAAGTTTTTGAGATCAGTTGCAGCAGATGCTGCCTCCATATATGAGAACTTCAAGAAATTTAGCAAGTCGTCGTAGCTTGGAATCGCTGTATTACTAATTATAGCTTTTGCTATGGCTCCTGGATACAGAAAGGCCTTCACTGCAACATCTGGAAAAACTTCACTTGCTATCAAGTGAGATAATGCCACCTCTATAGGAGTTTTACACATACCAATTCTACATGGAAATCTGTATACCATCGATAAATACTTTAGCAGACTCTCATGAATGAAAATAATCGAATACAGGAGTAAAAATCTAAACACTCATATCATATTTGAATACAAGAATGGAGGATTTTGAATAAGCTATTTGCAGTTATGATTGGAGTTGTTTAAGTTGATATCATAAGCAAACTTTAAGAACTGCTCAAATTTTTTCTCTTTTATTTTCTTCTAAAAGAGCTTTAATTGGCTATACGGGCTCGAGAAATTTGGTTGATTTGTACTATGTGCAATTCAATCGAGCTTGAGCCATGTCAAAAAGGTTTACAGCATTCAGAATGTGTTTATTTTAATCCTAAATGACTCAAAACTTATCTGCAGCCACAAAACTTTAATTACGTACTAAGATGCATTCATTTTATGCAAAGAAAGGAAACTTAAACGGGAATGCAACCATTTTTATTACCCAAACAACTTATGTACAAATTCAAAGAATTCCCTTCTCTTATCCCTCAATTCTCTATGTGCATGGAAGAGGACTTGACGTTATAATAAAAAAAATTAACTTATCTTTCCTTCTTAATACCATCTATTACTGTCTAACTTTACCTACTAAACCTCCCATAAATGTACAAATGAAAATCTTCATTTTTAATCTTTCATTAATAAAGAAAATATTGTTGGGAAATTGGCTCATGTGAAACCATGAAAGCATTTAATGTTGAGCACCAAAAGTTGACAATCTATAGTGGCTTGGAATAGTAGGAATAATGTTCTACCATGATTTGAAGAATTTTGTGTATTGCATGCAGTCTATTATGATCCTTTGTTGATTTTGATAAGATTTGCATGCAAAAATGGTGCAGATTGTCGAGCAAGAAGCACTATAAATAGAGGCGCTTACAAATTGCCAAAGACACACCAGGAAAGGGAGAAAACTTCAAAAGCTTTCTTTGAGGATTTTTCAAAGAGTCGAATAGTTTGAACGAGTTAAACACTTGAGTGAGTGTTCTTGGATAACAATTGGGGGTTTTGATGTGAGAGATACTATATACTATAACAATATTTCATATAGTCGAAAACATCAATCTTCATAGCCCGCCATTTTTGTCCGAATTTGAGTTCCAGTTAAATCCTTGCGTTGTTAATCTTCCATATTTATTATTTTTTCATAGAGGATCTTGGCATAAATCTGGAAATTGGTGAAGTTCCTAAAAAATACGATGCTTATAGGTATTGACCAAATGAAAATGGTAAAAGTAATAATATAACAATTCAATAATGTTCTCGGCAAAATAAATCAGGATCTCTGTCAATTTTATCCACATTCTACAAAAGAAAAATAAAAAAATAAAAATCTAGCACATATTCACTCTGGCTATCTCAGCAGATAAGAAAACCCAGTTGAACAACAAGTAACATTAAAATCAATTAATAACTACTATTTTTTTCTATAATAAAGTAACCGTGTAAATTTGAATAAAGAAATTACCTGAAAAGTGGAAGCTGCAGAATAATTACAAGGAAATAAATGCGAGAAGCAATGGCAGAGATTGTCCTTGCCCGTTTCTTTGAAGATGAAGCCATGGCGGATTTTGGAAGAACAAATTTGTTGGGTCCTACAAATCAGCGGCAAATCAAATGGGTAAAAAATTCCCCACGACCCATGAGTTTAGTTTGGGCAGTTAAGGGCCAGCCACGTATGACATTACTTTAATATTTTCCCTAATTTATTTTTACTTTTTTTTTTTACTTATTAAATCCAAGGGCGAATTGGACATTGTATATTTTGTCCCACATCGAGAATCTGCACAAATATTTCACAATTCATGTTATCAACTTCGATGCTTCCGAACCATAATGATTATCCGTAGACAACATTATGGATTCTTCTGTGGTGCTTTGCTAGAATGGCTATGTCAGGGTGTGATTTGTGAAGTTTTATTCAAAACGATTTTTAGTTTTCCCTAAAAACGGTGCATTTTGGGCGTATTTCATATTTTGGGAATTTATAATTGAAAATGCTCAAAATGATAAAAAGTCGTTTTACATTTTCAGTTATAAATTTTACCTCATAAATGCATTTTCGAAAACGATGAACCGAACGCATTTTGGAAAACGGAAAACGAAAAATGGTCTGAAAACGCCAAATCAACCGCAGCCTTAGTATTTTTGGATTGGTTGGATTCAAAGGTGGGATCAGTATTCAATAACTGTGAGTTTGATCTTGATAGAGTTAAAAGGTCGTAATTAAAATGTCTCGATAGCTAGAATACAGTTTTAATTACAAGGCTCTTTAGAATTAATTGAAGAGAAAAATGGGAAAAACTGTCCTTTTGAAGGAAAAGACCATCTTCACCATAATGAAATGAAAATTTTTGAAATTTGTTATGGCTGTTGTTCAATTGCTACATTCAAAAATAGTAAGTACGAACTTTGTGTCGGTGAGGAATAGGGAAAATTAAGTTCATTTGGTCATCCTTCTGTTTTCCCTGTTCTTCATGACAAAGAGGCTAACGTCAGAATGATATTGAGAGAAAAGAAAAGAATCTGATTGATCTTATTCAAGAGAAAATGAACTTTACATGGTGGTATAAACAGGCAATTCACTAACAAACTAATTACAAGACTCAATAAAAAATTGTCACATGGATGACTAACTACCCAACTAAAGTCCAGCTGTGTAATTGATTTTGTTAGCTTCCAGCTTGCTGCTATATTCTATTACGCCCCGTCAAGATAGACAATAGGGACTAATAATGGCCATCTTGGACATCAGGCAAGGGCTTAATGAACATGTTAGCTAGTTGATGGAAAGTGTGAACAGGAAGTAACTTGACAAAGCCATCAGTGGTCTTGTCTCGAATGAAGTGGCAATCCAGTTCTATAAGCTTGATTCTCTCATGGAATATAGGATTGGTAGCGATGTGTATGGCGGCTTGATTGTCATAAAATATTAAAGTAGGTGCAAAAGAAGAGATATGAAGTTCATGAAGCAATTGCTGAATCCAAATAAGCTCACTGGTAGTTGAAGCCAAGGCTCGATATTCCGCTTCAGCCGAAGATTAAGATAGAATGCTTTGTTTCTTTGGTTTCCAAGATACCAAAGAATCACCAAGGAAGACATAGAACCCTGTAATTAATTTTCTGGTATCAAGGCAAGAACCCCAATCAGCATCAGCAAAGGCTTGAAGCTGGAAAGAGGATGGGCTAAAAATAGAAGGCCAGTATTTTAAAAGATGATGAGCAACGTCAAGATGAGGTTTCCTAGGTGCAAAAAGAAACTAACTCAACTTGTGAAAGGTAATGTCAGGCCTCGAGATTGTCAAGTAGAGCAAACGACTTACTAATCTTCTATATTGAGATGCATCAACAAGAACTTCTCCTTCAAATGAACATAAACGAACCTTGGTATCGATAGGCAGTATAACTGGCTTACAAGCTAAAAAGCCAGCGTCCTCAAGAAGTTGAAGTGTATAGTGACGCTGTGAAATTAATATCCCTTTTTGTGAGCAAGGAATCTCCAGTCCAATGAAGTACTTCAACTGGCCAAGGTACTTAGTTTATTTACTATGGAGAAAGGTTGTTTACTGACTATGGAGAAAGGCCTTCAAGGAGTTCATAGCCTTATAATCAGAGCCAGTGATGATAATATCATCAACATTAACCAATAATGCTACAAAGGATGTGGAATGGAAGGGGAAGAGGTGTTCATGAAATACATCTCTAGAAATGAAAAAAGGATTTGGATAGAATATCAGACAGTTTATAACCCTTTATGCCAGAAGGATAGCCAACAAACACACAGGGTTTGGCTCCTGGATGATATTTTGATTGATGAGAAGTTAAAGTAGAGGCAAACATAAGCATCCATAGACTCTAAGATGTTTGTATTCCACATTCAAATCGTAAAGCAGGGAAAAAGGAGTTTTATTGTGTAGAATGGAAGAGGGTGTTCTGTTGATAAAAAATGCTGATGTGAGTACACATTCTCCCCAGAATTGTATAGACACTTGTGATTGGAAGAACAATGCTCTAGCCACATTGAGAAGGTGTAGATGTTTTCTTTCAACAATTGAATTTGGTCTTTCAACACAATAAAATTGGTGAATAACTCTCTTTGATGCAAAGAAATCTACAAGTTTAAGTTCTAGAGCATTATCAGACCTGAATTTCTTATTTTTTTTTT
>NW_019252761.1:27823-38449 GCF_002742605.1 Olea europaea var. sylvestris | reverse complement strand
TATAGGTCTCTTAGCATCATTTATGACATAGAATGCTGTAGGATCAAATGTTCTAGCAATGGTATTGACACTCCCTTGACGCTTTTGGGACACTAGAGCAAATACCTTGTTTACAAGAGGGATGAGATCCATCAGCAATAATTGGCCTCTAATCTAAGCAAATGAATCATTCAATCCCATAAAAAATGACATATCATACGTCATGGGATAGTGATCCACTAACTTTTTGGCACTTCCACATTCACATCTTCCATAGGTGCAAGTAGGTTTGTAATTATTTAATTCATCCCAAATAGTCTTCAAATTGGGGAGATATAGCCCTACAAAAGACTGTCCCTGGGTGAGGTTCATCAATTCCCTTCTTAACTGAAAGATGCGAGGACCATATCTTTCCTGGTACCTCTCTTTGAGATCCATCCAGATTTCGTATGCAGAATCATCACATATGATGCTAACTAAAAGCTCCTTGGAGACTGAGTTAGGGATACATGAAATCACAAAATTATTATTGCGGATCCAGGATTTAAGCAACTCGTCATTGCCCTCCGATCGAGGTAGAGAACCATCAATGAAACCTAGCTTAATGGTTGTGAGACAAGAATCAAGCCTGGATTATTAGCCTGATGAAGGTAATAAGGGCTGTAATCATCATCAATGGCGGAATGAGTCATTGATAAGGAACTGCTTGATTGATTTTGATCACCAGCTTCTGTTGCCAAGGTAATGTTACTGGGAATATAAGAATTTTAGTGGAAATGAAAATTAATAGACATGAGTATCTTAATGCTCTGATATCATATTAAAAGAAAAGAAAAGAATATGATTGATCTTGTTCAATAGAAAATGAACTTTATTTGGTGGATAAATGGTTGGGAATTTACTTTAACATTTGCAGCGGAAATAAAAAAAAATTTCAATTCCCACCAGGATTCATTTTTGTATTTAGATAGGAATTGTGATAAAAGTTATACCTTTTCTTAGATTTACAAACTCCTTTGCGTTATCTTTGTTCCAACAACTTGGATCTACCTCCCACAGCTGTCCAATTGTCTATTCTTCAATGAATTTCACACAGAGAGCAGATTACAGCTACCAGAGTTTTCTCCTCTTATGATAGCAAGAATTATGAGAAATCTCTACAGATTGAAAACCCTAGCCATGTTTTATATAAGCCCAAATGTGCTCGGCCTAGTCCAGTCCAATATTTATTTAATTTATTTAATTAAATTCAGTCCGTGAATTAATTAATACAATTAATTAATTTGAGCCTATAAATAACCGACCCAATTAATTAATTTATCCAACGATTGTTAAGTTAATCAATTGACAAATTGCAATCTTCCAATTCTCTTTTGTGTGCGACACATTAGGTTCTCGATCACGACGTCTAACGACTTAAAATATTATTTTGATCTAATCAAAATTGATAAATTAAAACACCCATTTAATTTATCATCATTTTACACTCGCCGTCCCAGATTGACATCTAGCAATGTATCAGGGCAACACATGTGACGAAAAATGTCACGTGGTATGACAAAATCAAACTTATTCGTTTACCATGAAACTATAATCGCTTCGTCATTGATAAGGAACTACTTGATTGATAAGGAAAAAATGTCACACATGATGGTCTATTCGTAATAACGATATCTGTATTTTGTTATTACTTACGACCATGAATTATTCAAGATCCAATCGTATGTTATTTGTATCTCACAATCACAACTCATTGTGATTAACAAAATCACTTAAACTTGAATTTTCGAACTCTATTATTTAATGTTATTTATTAGAATATTAATTTAAATAAATAATAGATCTTACCAAAAATAAATGCATTAAACATATTAAAAGTGTTTACAACCTAAATCGATTGGATTTAGGGCATAACACTTACAAACTTTCACTTGCACTAGATCCAATCATTCATGTATCTAATAACATAAGCGTCCACATGACGATCATGTTTCTGTTGTCATAATGGCTTTGTCAATGGATTTGCAATATTGTCATTTGTGGGAACTCGCTCTATCTTTACGTCATTTCTTTGTATAATCTCCCTGATGAGATGATATCGTCTTAACACATATATGGATCATTGATGAGACCTTGGTTTCTTCGCTTGTGCGATGGATCCATTGTTATCACAATACAAAGGTATGTGATTAACAATGCTAGAAATGACTCAAAGTTCATTAATAAACTTCTTAATTCGGACAGATTCATTCGCTGCTTCAATAGAAGCAATGTACTCAGCTTCTGTTGTTGAATCACGGTTGTCTCCTATTTGGAACCTTTCCAACTAACCGCTCCATTGTTGAGAGTAAACATATATCGTGATTGAGACTTGCTATCATCCTCGTCAGATTGAAAGCTAGCATTAGTATACCCATGAACCTCCAGTTCATCTCCTCCATAGATTAAGAACACATCTTTAGTCCTTCTCAAGTACATTCTTCATCTTTAGTCCTTCTCAAGTACTTAAGAATGTTCTTAATCGCTATCCAATATTTTTCACCAGGGTTTGCTTGAAACTTGCTCGTAATACTTAGAGCATATGAAACATCTGATCTCGAACATAGCATCGCATACATGATAGATTCTATCACCGAAGCATAAGGAATCTTATCCATGCGATTCCTTTCATCATGTGTTTTAGGACACATATCTTTTGAGAGGTAAATTCCATGTGATATAGGACACAAACCTCTATTGGACTCTTCCATATTAAATCTTCTCAAGATTTTATCTATGCACGAAGATTGGGATAAGCTTAGTAATCTTTTAGATCTATCTCTATAGATCTTAATTCCCAAGATATACGCTACTTCTCCCATATCTTTCATGGAGAAATTCATTGACAATCATAATTTTATCGATTGAAGTATTGGGATGTCATTTCCCATTAATAATATGTCATCGACATATAATATTAGGAATACGACCACGCTCCCACTTATCTTCTTGTAAACACACGGCTCATCTTTATTTTTGATAAAATCAAACTTTTTGATTGTCTCATCAAAACGAAGATTCCAACTCCTAGAGGCCTGCTTTAATCTATAAATGGATCGATTAAGCTTAAATACCTTGTTAGCCTTTTTGGATTCAAAACCTTCTGGATGTGTCATGTACACCTCTTCTTTTAAGTATCCATTAAGGAAAGCTGTTTTGACATCCATTTGCTATATCTCATAATCATGGGATGCAGCTATTGTAAGCAAATTCGAATGGACTTCAGCATGGCTATAGGTAAAAAGGTTTCATCAAAGTCAACACCTTATCTTTGTGTGTAACCTTTTGCTACTAGTCTTGCTTTGTATGTATGAACGTTTCCATCTACATCGACTTTTTTCTTATAAACCCATTTACAGCATATGATTTTTATCCCACCAGGAAGGTCGACCAATGTCCAAACCTTGTTCTCATACATCGAATTCATTTCAGGTTCCATGGCCTCTTGCCATCTTTTTGAGTCAACATTTGACTTCGCTTTTGCGTAATTTGTAGGTTCGTCATCCTCGATTAATAATACTTGATTGGTAATCGTGAATTCGTACTGAAAGGTCAAACGATCCTTCTTGATTTATGCTGAGTCGGGGTGTCCTCAGGAGTCTCTACATCCTGATCAAGAGTTTGTCCATCAGCAAGTGTGGGATCAGACTTAGGTTCATCTAATTGGTCAACAGTATCTGTGGATTCTTGAACTTCTTCAAGTTTTATCTTGCTCCCACTACCCCCTCCTAGAATAAACGCTTTCTCTAGGAATATGACATGTCTTAAGATGAGCACCTTCTTCTCAACGGGATTATAGAACTGATATCCAATTGTCTCTTTTGGATATCCCACAAATATGTATTTATCAGATTTAGCCTCAAGTTTATCTGATTCATTTCGCTTTACATAAGTGTCATAGCCCCAAACTTTCATGTGAGATAAGTTTGGACTTTTTCCTCACCATAGCTCGTATGGAGTTTTGTCGACTGATTTAGATGGGACACGATTAAGTGTGTAACACGCAGCAATTAGTGCATGACCCCAAAATGATTTTGAAATGTTTGTATAACTCATCATTGATCGCATCATGTCTAACAATGTGCGATTCCTCCGTTCGGATACACCATTATGTTGCGGTGTATATGGTGAAGTCCACTGTGAGAGAATCTCGTTCTCTTTTAGATAATCTAAAAATTCTTCCTTTAAATATTCTCCACCTCGATTTGATCTTAGCATGAGAATATGTTTATCGGTTTGTTTCTCTACTTCAAGTTTGAATTCCCTGAACTTTTTAAGTGCTTCATGCTTGAATTTCATCAGATATACATAACCATATCTAGAATGATCATCAGTAAATATGATGAAGTAAGAGAAACCACCTCTGGCGGTAATTGACATGAGTCCAAATACATCAATATGTATTAGTCCCAGTAGTTCTGCAGCTCTTTCTCGTTTTCCAGTAAAACGGAATTTGATCATTTTACCTAACAGACACGACTTGCATTTGTCAAATGATTCAAAATCAGTTGACTCCAAGTATCCATCTTTATGTAACTTGAAAATGTGTTTGTTGTTAATATGACTCAGTCTACAATGCCAGAGATAGGTATTATTTAGATTATTACTTTTATGCCTTTTATTTTCTATACTCATAATATATGACTCACTATTAAGAATATAAATTCCATTTTGTAACACACCACAACCATAAAAGATCTCATCTTTATAAAATGATCAACGATTGTTCCTAACATTAATTGAAAAATAATTCATGTCCAAACACGAAATAGAAATAATGTTTTTAGTAATGGCGAGAACAAAATAGCAATTTTTCAATTCTGATACTAAGCTCGAAGGTAGTGGTAAGAAATATGTCCCTACAGCTAATACAACAACTCTTGCTCCATTCCCCACGCGCAGGTCAACTTATCTTTTCTACAGTGGTCTACTTCTCTTTAGTCCCTCCATATTTATACAAATATGAGATCCACATCCGGTATCTAATACCCAAGAAGTTAATGAAGTAGACATATTAACCTCGATAACAAAAATACCCGAAGTAGAAGTTTCAGAAGACTTCTTTCCTTTTAAGCTAGTGAGGTAAGCCTTACAGTTCCTCTTCCAATGACCTTTCACTCCACATGATAGCATGGGTTATCAGATTTGATATTGTCCCTGCCTGCTTTAACTGCTTTGCTATTGCCCTTAATATTTTTGGATGTTTTCTTAAAGCTTCCTTTGATTTTCCTCTTAGTGTCCTTGGAGGATTGAATGGCTAACACATGTCTAGTGCTAGCCTTGACATTGGGCTCCACAGTTTTAAGCATATTAAGCAACTCAGGGAGTGTGCATTCAATTTTATTCATATTGAAGTTCATAATGAACTGCGAATAACTATCTGACGGAGATTGTAGAACCAAGTCAATACTTAGTTCGTGATCCATAATAAAATCCAATTGAGTCAATTTCTAAATGAAACCAATCATCTTCAGCACATAAGCACTGACTGAAAATCCATTTGCCATTTTGCACCGGTAAAGTTGTTTGGAGGTCTCATACCTCTCCACACAAGATTGTTCATCATACAACTCCTTGAGATGAAAAATCATAGTGTAAGCATCCATACCCTCATGTTGCTTCTGCAACTCAGGTGACATAGCTGCAAGCATCACACATGCTACAATGTTATCGTCATCACTGTGTTTGTAGTAAGCAACCACCTCTTCCTCAGTGAAATTTTTAGTATGTACCTCTGGAAGGGGCTGCTCGAGGACATACCCAATTTTCTCATACTTGAGAACGATTCTCAAATTGCGGTAACAATCGAGAAAATTTGGTCCGGTCAGTTTGTTAACATCCAATATGCCTCTCAAATTCATATGATTACTCATGATTCAAAAACTGTAAATGAAGAAAAATATAGAATCAGTATGTATTATATTGCATTTACACAAATTTAATATGGACTTTAATTAAACGTGCTTCCACTGTTTAAAATAAATTCATGACCCTCAAACATAAATTATTGAAATCTATATTTGATTTCCAGTGCGTTGGGATCCCATTCATTATATCAAGATCTTGAGTGTACTCAACAAATCTTAATAAAACATCTAGGTAGATAGTAGATACTATTATCAATTGTATCTCCATACAACTCCTAAATTATTAAACTGACAACTCTTTGTCTTCACACATTTTATGTGTTAGCTTAACACGCCTCTAAAATTTATCTCCTTGAGCATACTCAATAAAAGATAAATTTTAGTTAAGTCAAACCCATCATTCGAAAATATCAAATATTTCATAGTGTCAAATATATCCCTAATAGACCAGTCTTGAGTGTACTCAACAGTTGAGATTGATTTAGGATTCTCATTTTTCACTATAATGGCGGAAGGCAAATAATATTAAATTAATATTTTAACGAGGGATTTAATATGCAATGGTCTCATCAAGTAATTATATATATTTAATCATGCATCAACTATGCGAATAAGTATACAAATAATAGTATGGATGATTATGGACTTATTCTATCTAGTTTTTTCGAACCAAAGGGAAGATTAGTTGGTCAATTCCTGGGGGTACAACATTGAATTAATATCAATGCACCATCTCCATGTTTTCCTCCTTTCTCGCGCCTTCAAATAGTCCAACTACAACATGTATCATATACTAGTTGGCACACGGGCCTAAATGAAATTGGATTCGCAAGCCCATGATAATAATAACGACAATGGAGTTGCAGGTTCAAAATTAATAAAGAGCTTGCAGGCCCATAACAATAATAATAATAATGGACTTGTAGGTCCAAAACAATTAAAGGCTCGCAAGCTGATAAAACGACAAGAATTAAATCAAACATTCAACACATCCACATGGTCGAGTCTATAATCATCTATAAATAAACATTCATCACATAAATGTTTCCTATATAATATCTAATATTATATGCAATGTCTCAAGAATCTAGCAATTATAGTCGTCAAAACTTATTTAAATAAATGGATTGAAATAATTAAATAATTAATCAATCATATTAATTAATTAACTTAATTGGCGGGCCAATTTAACTAAAAACAAATTTTAATTAAATCTCAAATTAGAGTCCAATTCTAATTCCATAACTATTGGGCGAATTAATTTAATTAAAATCAAATTTTAATTAAATTTCGGATTAGAGTCCAACTCTAATTCTATAAAAAAATTTAGGGTGTGATAATTCAATTAAAATCAAATTTTAATTAATTATTAAATTAGAGTCCTACTCTCAATATGTATTGGGAAAATAGTATTAATTAAAATCAAACTTTAATTAACATAATATTAGAGTCTAATTCTAATAAAATTGAATTAATATTTTAATTTAGGACAAAACGCCTAAATAAAACAAAATTCAATTTAGAGTTAAAATTAAATATTTAAGTTAAAATCTAATTTTAACAAAAATATAAAAGTCGTCAAAATTTTAATATATCATTAATTTTTGGGCCCAAATTGAAACATGGGTCAAATCCAATAAAATCATAATTTCAAAAGTCATTTTGAATTCAAATTTAAAACCAATTTCAAAAATTGCAATTTGACCCAAGTCAAAATTAAAACACAAGTCCCTCAATTTCCTAAATTGCATGACAGGCCCTCTATTAAAAATTGTAAGATAACTCCCAAAAAAATTTGCATGCGGGGGCATACAATTTCATAAATTGCATGAGAGGCCCCCACCTCCAACTCACCTAAAACCCCTAAAAAAAAATTTTATTTCTTTCTAAATTGGAGACGCCCTGCCCAATAGCCGACAGGGGCTGTCAAGGCGGCAGCCCCTTTTGCTGTTGCTGCCTGTGGTCGCTGTCGCTTGCCAAGGTTCGACCCAATTTTTTTTTTTTTTCAAAATCAAATTTTGAATATAAAATTAATATTATAATTGCTAGATTCAAGAACATGATGAAAAATCAACTTTTTATTTCATAAACATGTAAATCAATTACTAATAAATACAAAGTTGACTCTGATACCACTGTAGAAAATTTACTTAAACATGCGCCGCAAAAATAAAAAACAATTCAATTCCCACCAGGATTTGTCTTTATATTTAGATAGGAACTGTGATAAAAGTTATACATTTTCTTAGATTTGCAAGCTCCTTTGCGTTATCTTCGTTCTAGCAACTTGGATATGTCTTTCACAGCTGTTCAATTGTCTAGCTTCCAATGAATTCCACAGAGAGCAGATTACAACTACTAGAGTTTTCTCCTCTTATGCTAGCAAAAATTATGAGAAATCTCTACAGATTGAAAACTCTAGCCATATATTTATATAAGCCCAAACGTGCTCGGTCTGGTCGGGTCCAATATTTATTTAATCTATTTAATTAAATCCAGTCTGTAAATTAAATAATACAATTAATTAATTTGAGCCTATAAATAACCGACCCAATTAATTAATTTATCCAACGATTGTTAAGTTAATCAATTAACAAATTGCAATCTTTCAATTTTCTTTTGTGTACGACCCATTAGGTTCCCGACCACGATATCTAACGGCGTAAAATATTATTTTGATTTAATCAAAGTTGATAAATTAAAACACCCTTTTAATTTATCACCAATTCACACTCGCCGTCCCAAATCGACATCTAGCAATGTATCAGGGCAACACATATGATGAAAAATGTCACGTGGTATGACAAAACCAAGCTTATTTGTTTACCATGAAACTATAATCCCTTCGTCAATATGATCCGATCAATTATGAGATATGGAAGTGTGTCAATCTCGATTGTCGATCATATCTTTCATTCTATTATTAAGTCAACGTGAGTCAAAAACTCATTTTCGACTTATGAGTATACCTTGGCCAAGGATTTCGTTATTGATTTAATTGAATGAAATGCAGATCACAATTTCTTATTATCTAAGAGTGACGAATCCTCTATTAGTCATTCACAATCTTTATATGGTTCTTGACATACCCGAACGATGCCGTATTAGCGGCCCTTGGCAGAGCAACATCCAACACCGTCAAAGTATGACTGTCCTCATACAAGGCACTATGACGACCTCAATTCAAAGGATCAATTCCTCTACCGAACGTTAGAGATTAACCACTGATACTCAGATAGTTATCCATGTGGAATCTCTTCGAGGATCTCCAATGTTTCGTTCTATAACAAAACATCCACGCGTTTATTTAAGTGTCACCACACTTTAGCTCGTGAGATCAACTACTTACTTCACAAGTCAATCACAACTCCTTGTGATTAATAAATCTCTTAAACTTGAATTTTCGAACTCTATTATTTAATGTTATTTATCAGAATATTAATTTAAATAAATAATAGATCTTACCAAAAATAAATGCATTAAACATATTAAAAGTATTTACAACCTAAATCGATTGGATCTAGAGCATAATACTTACATAATAGGCAGCTTACTAACAAACTAGTTACAAGACTCGATACAAAACTGACAAGTGGATGACTAACTACCCTAACAACAAACTAACGTCCAGCTGTGTAACTGATTTTGTTAGCTTCCAGCTTACTGCTATATTCTGTTAAATGATGTAATGCTGGATGGTTGTCCAAGTTGTATATTTGGATTAGGATTATTTGATTTATATGTTCAGCATTAATTTAGGATTTATGCACAGTTTTTAGTATTCGACTTCAAATTACTCGTAATAGAACACATCAAATTAGCTGGTGAGGACAATTATATCTATGCAGAAATTTCCTTACAGTCAGAAAAATAAGAAGTGAAGTGTGTGGTCTATTGCTAATCTCAAACTCTATTTATAGAATCAATAAAGCTTTTTGTACACCGGCCCTCTCACAATGTGAGGGAGCCCACATGAATATTATATTTGTGGATTCCTCATTGTGAAAGGGGTGTATGGGTGTAAGTGCTCTATACCCAGCACAACTGTTTGCAGAAATTGGTGCAGACTTCGTTCTTTCAGTCGTTATATGAAATGTAAAGTAGCCCAAGTACACCAATAAGAGTATACTGCAACAAGTAAAAAGAAGTTGTCAATATCTTTCTGAGTTGGTTGTGGGTTTGGCCCGACTCAGCCATGAATGAACCCTGACATGTTAGACCGTCCCGGACCTGGGTTTACACGGCCAGAGAACGAGTTCACTAACCTTTATAAATGGCTTCTCAGTCATGATGATGGTGGCCCAGCCATCGTAAGGTAAGAAAACTGCAAATGACATTAACCAATGTGTTAAATTCTATTACCCGATTGAGAAAAACCGAGAGACTTACATGGTAGCTAAAATCGAAGATTAAAAAACTAATTTATCAATTGAGATTTTTACCCGACAGCTCTTCCCATGATATGGTGTCTCTGTAGCCATTGCTGACCGGCATATAAAGATATGTCCTCATCGTAGTTGTTATCTCCTGAGAGGAATTGAGAAAAGCCCATAAAAAGAACTTAAAAATCATTAAATTTTAACAGTTTAATATCAGAGTTGAACAAATATTCATCTAGATTTTCCCAGTACCTGTAGTGAGACTATCAACTTCCCCTGTATCTCGACGTTCATGAACCTATAAGATAAATACTACAATTATCTCATTGCTGATTACATGAAGGTGAATGGAAATAATGCAA
>NW_019252761.1:20206-25238 GCF_002742605.1 Olea europaea var. sylvestris | reverse complement strand
GAAGAATAAAGAATTTTATGATCCAATTATGTCAATTTTAAAAGTGTTACTAAATTTCTGAATTTCTCAAAGGTTTAATAGAACAAGAATTATGCATATATAAAAAAGTATACTTATTTTTAATTTATCCACTCACTGAGTTACAAACTCATATTTTGTTACTTTTTTTTCTTAGCAGATAGCAGCTATGCAGCCTTAGAGCCTATTGATCCACCGAGAGTGCCACACACACACACATTGTCCTTAAATGTATGACTTATTTCGTCAATTTATATAGTTCAAAATTTTTAGGATACATGTATGTTTTGACTGAAACGTTAATTGGTAATTTATAGATCCATACCATGGATTCACTGCATATTTAGTATTCTCATTGCTTTTGGGGTCTTTTGTTTATAAAATATGATAAATGTCTTGAATAGTTTGTATTTTGAAGGACTAGCGTGTTATATTTTAAATTATATGTACAATTTTGATAAAGTTGATGTTTGTTTAGGTGATTTAGTCCATATTTTAAAGGAAATTCTGTCAATTTTTATATAAATATGTTATAGTCAAAGTAGGTCAAGTTCGCCTTGATGGTAGGTCTAGCACTTAGTTGGTATCTACCATTGGCGCATGACACGTTCGGGTGTATTAGGGTGATTCGGGATGAATCGTGTCAATTGGTATCAGAGCATGGTGATGGAGTTCTGAATTTTTTTCGTAGTTCCCGCATTAGCATATCATGCATATTCAATGTGTGTGGTCGCATGTCGTAGTGGTAGAAATCACAGGCTCCCAGCTCTTGCTGCAAGATGTATGGAACCTCAACGATATAAGAACATGTTTAGTAGATTCGTAAATGGCTAGAATGTAAATATGACGGTTGCAAAGATCCGATGGTTGGATATATTATTAGTAGTTGAACTAATACTATGGTGTATGTATAATTTGAGTACAATTTTGCATAGATCACCAATCCAAAGTAAGAGTTTTGATGATTTTATAGATTGTTTATTCGTAAATATTTGAATTGATTGACTATATGATCACTATTGTGTAATTATTAAATTGTTTTATGGGTATTTCAAAGGAAGTCTCTTGTATATGTTTTATATAATAGAAGCTGGCAAATGGGGTGATTACGGTATTTTGAGATAGCATTATTTAAGGAGTCTTGATTATTTTAAAGAAATAAAAGTTGATGTATATATTTAGAATTCTTGGGAAATTTACTACTTTATAGATCATGGAAGGATAAGGCACATGCATAGACACAATCAATAATTGAAGCATTGATTATATCACGTATATGATTGATTGGCTTTAATTTTCTCTTTAGTGTGTAGAAAATTGAAGACAATCTAATTATAAGGAAAAGCAAAAAAAATTCGCGATATGATAAAAGAATATTAGATCAATGAAATATGTTCTAAATGGAGAGAATAAAGAAAACATGAGATGAGGGGACATGGTGGTCACATTCCTGAATATTATAAAATGATATGTTTTTTGGGTCGTCAATTTGATCGACTATTTCTTCAGCTGGATTTTTATTGGGATCTTTTGAATAGTGTACTCCTACTGCAATAATTTTCATGGGACTGAAGCATGTTAAAAGAGCTTTGATGAGCTAGAGGATTGATGAATTTGTGCATTAATATTTTCTCTTTCAGCTGCGTTTGAAGAGTTTGTGATTTACATTGATATATCATGTCGGGGATTAGTACGTATCCTAATGTGGAATTATAATGTCATGGTCCGTATTTTTGAACAATCAATGAGACACCTAACAAACCATTTAGAGTTAGAGTTGGTATAAATAATTTGCTTGTATTGCCCAAATGGTAAAGAATGTTAAATTTATGTTATAGTGTGAGAACTTAAATAGATGTCGTTCACTATGATTGAGAAGTTAGGCATATGTAATCTTAGTATTGTGGTGTCTGGATCTTGACAAAGTAAGTATGATGATAATATTTAGTGATATCAAGAGGCTTGATGTAATTAGATGCTTAAGGTCATGTATGATATGTATGTAAGAGATTACATAATTAGGAGAGGTATAGACCACCATGTTTAGTACTGTGGTGAATTAATGCAATAGCAAATTGGGATTATGAAGTAAATTGATCTTTTTATGAACATGTTGGAATCAGGATGTCTTTTAGTTCTAGTTTCTCTCTGGTTGAGTATTTTCCATTTATGTATTGAATTTAATAATACTTAGATGTAATGGATTCAGGGATTGGTCCTCTTTCGATATTGATTTGAGTTTTCCATGTGAGAGTGGTTGGTGTTAGGGACTAAACAAGAATTTTGGGATTTAAAGTTTGAAATAGGCTGCCAACTAGAATAAAGGATGATGATCTTAGTCATAAGGAAATTCAATTCCTTAGTCAAGGTTGAGCCATACCATGTGTTATCTACGAGATAATCTTAACTTGATATCGTCAAGCAATTATGTTAGTAGAATTGATTCAAGACTATTTAAAATTAAATAGGAGTACGGTATATTGTAACTTTGTAAAGTTATTTGGGTTGGATGATATTCAGTTTACTCCTTTGGATCCTAAAATAGCACATTTTGCCCCATTGATGCACACATTATAAAAGTTATCGATGGTATGTTAGTTTATTTTGTGGGCTAGGACAATAAAAAATGTAAATTGTGATTGGGGTAATGATGTTATTTGGTTACGTTAGCTCAGTAAAGTGAATAGGAAAGCATTCCCATGACCTTGTGTCTTGAGCTATATACAGGAGGAAATAGATAAGGAAATTTGAAATTTGTAAAATCAATACTTACTCAATATTGCTGAATATGGGAAATCAAGGTGGGAATGGAAATAGAAATTAACAAGAGGAGAAGAGGATAAATAGAATGTGCATAAGGTATCGCATAGAGTGATTATATATAAAGATGACAGGATTCCAATAGGCTGGCAGCATCTACATAGATGTACAAGCATTAGGAATCAATAAAAAGAAAGAATATATGTAAGGATGACATTTAAGGTTCTGAGACGACAAAGAATAGAAAAGAGGCATGAAAAATTTTAAATTTAGAATGTAGAGTAAAGTGTAGAGAATGGAGTTAGAATTTATTGAGTTGGAAAATTAACATTCGAAATTTTGGTAATATATAGATGTATGAAAGGTTCATATGATAAATATGAAGGTTATTACTTTGTGATCCTAAGGAAAAATTGATGTAACTAAATGTTTTATGTCATACAATAGGACGATACATGACCAGGTTACATGATCATGACATGTTATGGTGAATAGCATGTAAATGAATATTATGGTTGTCCTATAGCAAAATAATGTAATGATATATCTGGTTATTAGTTAATTAATTTTGTCAAGGCCTATGCGTTGATGATAGGTTGATGGTCTCTTTATGGAGCAAGAATAGAGAATTTTCATAGATTATAAAGTTACTAGTGCTTCATTATTGAAGAGCATATTTACTATGTCCCTCACTTGGCAAATAGAATAGAAAGAATAAAAAGGTTTGTGTTGGTTAGGAATGACAAATTATAGATTATGTTGTAGAGTGTTGAGATGATCAAAACATAATTCAGAGTTGGCTATATTGGGATTGAACTTAGAAATTATGGTGTTATTACATGGTGAGAAACATCGATACTTATCAATGATTCAGGGTGTATTTTTTTTATTTTTATTTTTTCAAAGAGTTGGAACTAGAAGTTGGGCACTTGTTATGAGGTGATATATAAAAATTAAAGGATAAGGTCACAATATTGAGATATATCAATTGCTATTGAGGATAACTAAAATTTTAGAAAATTAGGGAACAATTGAACCTTTTTGTAGATATTTTTTATTTTATAATGGAAGTAGATACCCTCAATATTTTTCCTTATGGTTCCAAGTACACAGAATGGAGACCAAATGGTATTTGGATCATCGTAGACAGATCGATAAATGTTACCAGATTCTTTTCTAGTGATATAGTTAGTTCATGGGATATATTTATAAAATTATATTTAAATTATATTTTTAGTTATAATGTGGAGCGAGTATTTATCCTTGGCTTAGTTGAAGGGAGTTATATGACTATATTATATTGGGCAGCTTCGTTTAATAAAATGTCAGAGACTGTGGATGAATTTAGAAGATATGCTATCAACATATGGGTTGCTATATAAAGGGGATTGAGATAATTATTTATCTCTTATGAAGTGATATGTAAGAAATTGATACAAATAATTCTTTTGGGATTATTGATGATATTGGCATGTTCTAGAGATTTGTTCATTGTGATGAAAGCTGCAAAAGAAAGTTAAGTCGATTATTACAGAATAATTTGAATCATGACATAAGGTAAAGATTTGGAGAATATGAAAAGTATTATTTTGAACTTCAAATTGGGAAATAATTAAATTTTTCTAAATTTGGTAAAATGAAAAGATGGGAATGTCATGCATTGGTCCTTGAGATGTATTTAAAACTTGGGTTCAATTGTTTAACGATGGAGTTTATAATTAAGTTATCTGATATTTATGGTCTATTTTTAAGGCTTAGTAAGTAGATATCAGATTTAATGTATGCTTTAAGGTTACCATCAAAGTAAAGAGAGCTCAACTTAGACAAAGCCAAATCAGATGCTAGCTATGAAAGAATAAAATTATGTCTAGTTAAAGGTTGCTGGGAAAATCATTCATTGTATGTGCTTTATACCTTTATGTGCTAGAATACTAGTTGATTGAATTTCAAGGACGAAATTCTTTTAAGGAGGTAAAATTGTTACGACCCAAATTTTTCTAGTAAAAAATAAAATGTCGAATTGTCAAAGTCAAAGTCAAAAGGGACTAAAATGAAATAAATTATTTTAATTGGGACTTAATTTATTACGAAAAATATTTTGAAGGTTTAAGTTGGACAAAATAAAATTTTAGATATCTACTTATATATGGCTGGAAGTTTAGAATTTAATGTTTTATTATAGAAATGTTGGAGGTCCTCCTTTGCAATTTTGAGTTAGTGGCTACTTATTATATTACAATAAACCCATTTCAAT